>NC_137191.1:1792500-1795000 GCF_960531495.2 Zeus faber
CAAAACAACATGAGCAATAAAAGTGGTAAGATGTGCAATAACAGTAAAAGAAGGCAGCGCTGACAGCAGGCTTCTGGCTCCATCAACAATCAGTGTGCAGAACCACCACAGAACCATGAAAAGCTCACCACCACTGTAGGTTACTAGAACCATGAAAAGCTCACCACCACTGTAGGTTACTAGAACCATGAAAAGCTCACCACCACTGTAGGTTACTAGAACCATGAAAAGCTCACCACCACTGTAGGTTACTAGAACCATGAAAAACTCACCACCACTGTAGGTTACTAGAACCATGAAAAGCTCACCACCACTGTAGGTTACTAGAACCATGAAAACTTCACCACCACTGTAGGTTACTAGAACCATGAAAAACTCACCACCACTGTAGGTTACTAGAACCATGGCTCGGCCTTTACTCTCTAAAATAATGGCTGTTCATACATACATACAACAAACTACTGCTTGATGATGAATTATGTAAAAGACAATTGAGTTGAAAGACATTGAATGAAAAACATTCAATGATTTGAAATCAATAAGATAAAATCAGAGAAGATAACAGTACTTTATTAATCCCAATGGGAGACATTTGGGCTCAAGTTAAATTCTACCTCCGTAGAAAGGAAGTACAGACTGAGAGTATATAGACTTCATTCATAAATATTTACATTACAAATAAAATAATCGTTCTGTCTCCTAAATTAAGCGAGACACAAGATTCCACGCCTTACAAATTGTTTGGGGCCACCTACTCAGTGTTTGGGTCCTATCCCTCCCCATATCGTGACATGGTGACACTGTGACAGCACGAATCGGCTGCGACATTGTGACGTCCCAAATTCAACGGTCAAACGTCCACAAACTGTATTTGGAGAAAGCACTGTGGCATTTTCCCTCCATCCGCCTTGTTTTAATTTGCATAGAGATTGATTCTATACCCAGAGCACGTAGTAAATATAACAAAGATTTTAAACACTTTCTGGTATCCTTCTCAGTGCTTTGTTTGTTTTATTTTGAACAGGTTTATATGTAATTATGTACAATATACATGTATTTACTTGTGAACTGAAACAGAATAATACTTTAAAATAATGGCTGTTCACATTAATTAACTCCCTCTCATCCTAGATGATGGCTGGACTGCAGACATGGACGATGGGGCTGATGGCCCTGGCCTTAACCCTCGTTCTAACACGAGCAGAGGCAGCTTCCTCTGGTTCCTCTGACGCTGTGAGGAAGGAATCTCACCCCGACCTCTCGGGGCAGAAGAGGGAACTCTTCAAGCAAACGTTCTACATGTACGAGGGGAGGGTTGATACCAGCCCCTACGTGATAGGACGGGTAGGTCCTGTTTTTTCACTGATTCCGAGTGCTACACTTTAGCTTCCATCTGATACAGATACTGATCCATTCCACTCAACAGTATAGACATTAGGGTCGTTACAACACCATGATTTGTGACATATAATCCACATTTACATACAACAGATTTTCCTTCATCAGAGACTTAAATATGTTAAATATCACTGTTTCAGGATATCAGCAAATCAAGTCACTTCTTAAATATCTGGGTATCAATATTCATTCACATAATATGTGAATGAATATTGATACTCTGATATATGGTTGGATGGATGGATGAATATTATTCATCCATCCATCCATCTAACCATTCATCCATTCATTCATAACCTTTATGTAGATATGTGGAGGTACATATGTCTCTTGGTGTTGGGTCTTTGTCGTTGAGCTTGTTAAACTAGTATCAGTTCATCCCTCGTCCCAGTTGTTCACTGACCTTTATTCTTGAGATTGTGGAGATTCCTTTACTCAGATTTGATTGTTGAAATGTGGTTTGTGAAATGTGACCCAACCCATCATTTATAGTAAGTTTAAGTCGTGAAGGTTTGATATAAATTCTAAAATCTTTTTATAGAATTGAAAATAAAATTCAATAATAGAAAAGAAAACTAGTGAAACAATTAATTTTTATTTTTGTACAGATCTGGCAGGACTGGCTCCAGAAGGTGAAGAGATATCACCTTGAAGGTGAGGGTGCCAACTCCATCTTCACTGTGGACGACGAAGGACGTTTGTTTGTCCACAAGACTCTGAACCAAAAGGAGAAGAGCTTCTACTACCTGAAGACTCTGATGTATGACGGAGATAACACGCTGATGAGCTCTACAGAGACAGTTGTCCAGGTGTTCTGCAGCGGCAGTGTCCCCATCTTCCCAACAACATACAGTGGATCCATCAAGGAGAGGTCTAGACTTGGTGAGCATGCTGTTAACCAGCAACGCTGCTGGCTCGCTCATTTGTCCTATTCCACATAAAGACTCAAAGTCCAACCATAGCCAATTGAATGTAACCATGAAGCATTTCTCCTACAACAGTTAAGCTCAGTCACCTCCATGTGAGGTGTTAAAGCTCTGAAATGTCTTTACATTAATAACACAATATGGAGGCCGTTCATCATCTTGAATTATAGGAAAGT
>NC_137191.1:1800000-1872500 GCF_960531495.2 Zeus faber
CTGTGAAGCAGCACCCCAGGTTGTTCCAGTGAGCTTGCGGATGATGTTGTTCCTCCCACTCACTTTACACTTGGTCTTCTCAATGTGGGTCTTAAAAGAGAGGCATCTGTCCAGGGTTACCCCTAGGTAGACCGGGTTTTTACAGTGTTCGAGGGGGGTTCCTGACCAGTTGACCTTCAGCTGGCGCTTGGCTTCACGATTTCTCAGGTGGAAGGCACACACCTGTGTCTTAGATGGATTTGCAAGTAGGTGGTTCTCCTCATAGTAAGGTGTTAGCTCTGCCAGATCATTGGAGAGTCTGTCTTCCACAACTTTGAAGTCAGTGGCTTGTGCATCTATGCCAAGGTCGTCTGCAGGGATGAAGTGGCGAGTGTGCACTTTTTGGTTGGTCGTTGGTGTAGATGTTAAGGAGAAGTGGTGCAAGCACACTTCCCTGTGGAAGGTCCTGTTTTCAAGCATGCTTTCGATCAGTTCTGTCAGACGGATGTCCCTTGTGGTCTCCAGGATCTTGCTGAAGATACGTCTGTGGTTGACTGTGTCATAAGCAGCTGAGAGGTCGACAAACACCACACCAGTTACCATCCCTTCCTCATAGCCATCTTCGATGTACTGAGTGATGTTGAGTACCTGGCTAGTTGTCGACTTGCCAGGGCGGAAACCTGCTTGTTTAGGGATGAGGTTTTCGTCAACAAAGGTGCCAATTCTGTTGAGGATCAGACGTTCGAAAAGCTTGTAGGTATGACTCAAAAGTGTGATCGCTCTGAAGTTCTTGGGAGCAGATGGTTTCAGCAATGCTATGATGCAGGCTTTCTTCCAGATGTTAGGGAGTTTGTGTGTTGTTAAGCACTCATTGTAAAGCTCTAGAAGCCATGTCTTTGCCTAGTGACCCAAGTGCCTGATCTGTTCGGTTGCGATGTTATCCAATCTGATTGCCTTTCCTGGTTTAAGGGTAGAGATTCCCCCTTCCAGCTCTTCCATAGTAAGCTGTCTTGTAAAAGGAGGGTCCTCGATGTATTTCTTGCGGTTCAGCTTGGTCTTTTTCCCTCTCTTTCCACTCTTTCCATTCAAGGGCAATTGGTTGCCAACTTGGTTGGCAGTGACTTTTGGGTGCTGAGGAGCTGCTTTAGGATCACCCCCTAGCTTGTGAATAAGTGTCCATGCTTTCTTGCTGTTTTTTGACATGTCTGTGGACTCAATAAGAGCATTCCAGGTCTTGCTTCGCTCTTGGGCAATGTTTTCCATCACCTTCTCAGCTTGGCAGATGTTTCATCTGAGAAGGGATCTGCTTCAAACATGCTGACATAGTTGTCATAGAGTCCAGCACAGTCCTTTGAAAGACCAGGTATATATTAAACTGTACAGCCTCATGGGATGTGTTTCAGAGCAGTTTTCAACACCAGGTTAGCAATGTGGTCGTAGTTCTTGCTAACTGGTATTATATTTTTGATTTTCTCTTCCAGCTCGTTGGTGAAGGCTTTCCAGTCTGCTTTCTTGTAGTTGAAACGCCTTTTAAAGGGCACCGTGGTTGGAACTACAGCTGCATTAATTTGGATCCCAATGGGACAGTGTCACAGTCCAGCGATGTTACTTGTGACCATGGTGAGGTCTGGATTATAGCCACATTTCCAGCGAGCACTGAAAAACGAGTGTGGTAGCTTGGGGTCATGGATAAGACTGAGTTGGTTAGTATCAATCCAGTCCTCTACTGCTTCTCCATCTTTGTTCATTTCAGTGTAGCCCCACTGGGTGCTGTGGCTGTTGAAGTCCCCCAATAATGATCTGTGGTTTGCTGTGTACTTTGGGGATTGGCTGGTAAAATATAAAGTCTACAGGTGGTGGTTTATAGACAGATGTTACTACAGCACTGCTTAGCTCAACGGATAGGACTTCGATGTCATGGTCGTCTGACATATCTGTATCTTCTATAGCTAACCCTGTTTTTACAAATATAGCACTGCCGTACTGCCGGTGAGTGGTCAGGACCATTCCTGGTATGGTGGGGCGGTTATTTTCACTCCCTCTGTGAGTCTCCCGAAGCAGAGAACATCACAGTGTTGCTTGCTGCAAAGATTGGCTAAGATGGTTTGTTTTGCAGAGGAGAATGTTCACAGATATGCCTCAATGCTGATCTTGAGGAGGTTCCTCGTTTCCGACATCGACCTTTGTGAGATGCCTATCTCCAGGCATGGTGTTTTCTCTTGTGTTCTGTAGCTTTGTGGCTTGTAGCTTTCAGCTTTCAGCGTAGCTTGTAGCTTGTAACTGTTGCTTGTAGTGGTGATAGGATTAGCAGTATCTTGTAGATCTAGTCGATCTTGTCGATCTCGTCGATCTCATCAATACTCCCAGGGCCGCGACGTGGACGCTCCTTTCTTGGCTCCTTTCTTACTGTACAAAGTGAGATAGTTACATATTTACATGTTAATTTACAATGGTAGAGAAGACAAGTGAAAGAAGAACCCTGCGCTAGGCGCAGGGTTCTTCTTTGTTGCGAAGAAGGAAAAGACCCTCCGTCCTTGCATTGATTTCCGGGGACTGAACGACATCACGATCAAAGACAAGTACCCCTTGCCCCTGATGGATTCAGTCTTCGTCCCCATCCAGGGTGCCACCCACTTTTCCAAGCTCGACCTCCGCAACGCTTACCACCTGGTCCACATCCGCAAAGGGGACGAGTGGAAGACCGCATTCAAGACTTTGAGTATCTTGTTATGCCCTTTGGCCTGTCAAATGCCTCAGTGGTCTTCCAGGCCGTAATTAACGATGTCCTCAGGGACATGCTCAACTCATTTGTCTTTGTTTACCTCGACGACATCTTGATTTTCTCCAAATCCCTCTCCGACCAGGTAAAGCATGTACGCCTGGTGCTGCAGCGCCTCCTGGAAAACCGTCTGTTTGTTAAGGCCGAGAAGTGTGTCTTCCATGTTCCATCCATTTCCTTCCTAGGGTTCATCATTGGAGGCTGGAGATGGATCCCAAGAAGGTGGCCGCGGTGGTGGAGTGGCCAACCCCCAGCCAATAGGAAGCAGCTCCAATGGTTCCTCGGGTTTGCAATCTTCTACCGCCGCTTCATCCGTAACTTCAGTCGCATCGCTGCTCCCCTCTCAGCCCTGACCTCCACCGCAGTGGCCTTCAAGTGGACCCCCGCTGCCGAGGCCGCATTCCTCGACCTCAGGACCCGCTTTTCTTCGGCCCCAGTCCTGGCCCAGCCCGACGCCAACCTCCAGTTCGTGGTAGAGGTGGACGCTTCAGACACGGGGGTAGGAGCAGTACTTTCTCAGCGCTCCCCAACCGATGGTAAGCTCCACCCCTGTGCCTTTCTGTCCCGCAGGCTCACACCACCCGAGCGCAACTATGACGTGGGTAACCGGGAACTACTGGCTGTCAAACTAGCCCTGGAGGAATGGCGCCACTGGCTTGAGGGAGCAATCCACCCCTTCGTCTTATGGACCGATCATAAGAACTTGGCCTATATCCGGACGGCGAAGCGGCTCAACTCCCGGCAGGCCAGGTGGGCGTTGTTTTTTGGCCGGTTTAACTTCTCCCTATCCTACCACCCAGGAACCAAGAACACCAAACCTGACGCCCTGTCCCGTGTGTTCGCGCCAGAGGAGAAGACAGGGATCCTGAACCCATCCTTCCACCCCTGTGCCTTGCCGCCACACACACCTGGGAGATCGAGTCCCTCATCACCCAAGCGCAGGAGCACCAGCCCGACCCAGGTACCAGACCCCCTAACCGCCTGTTCGTCCCTGACTCCGCAAGCTCCCAGGTTCTGCAGTGGGCCCAAGCCCACCTCAGCTGCCATCCCGGGATCACCCGCACCCTGGCCGTCGTCCGCCAGCACTTCTGGTGGCCGACCATGCTCCCTGACACCCAGTCCTTCGTCTCGGCCTGTCCCACCTGCACCCGGTCCAAGACCTCCACCCCACCCCGCTCCGGCCTCCTCCGCCCATTACCCATCCCGACTCGTCCTTGGTCCCACATCGCCCTGGACTTCGTCACCGGTCTTCCACTATCCCGGGGCAACACTACCATCCTCACGGTTCTAAGGCGGCTCACTTCCTCGCCCTGCCCAAGCTACCATCGGCGAGGGAGACCGCAGACCTGCTGGTGACCGAGGTGTTCCGCCGCCATGGCATCCCGGCAGACGTGGTGTCGGACAGAGGACCCCAGTTCACCTCCAAGGTCTGGCGCGCCTTCTGCTCGGCCCTGGGGGCACAGGTCAGTCTGTCCTCCGGTTTTCACCCCCAGACCAACGGCCAGACGGAGCGGGCGAACCAGGAGGTGGAGGCCATGCTCCGCTGCCTGACAACCACCAGCCCCACCTCCTGGAGCGACCAGCTGCCATGGGCCGAGTACGCCCACAACACCCTGGTGAACACCTCTTCTGGCCTGTCGCCCTTCCAATGCTCTCTGGGCTACCAACCCCCGCTGTTCCCTCCCCAGGAGGATGAGATCGCCGTACCCTCCGTCCAGGCCCACATTGGTCGCTGCCGAAGGACGTGGAGGAGGGCCCGCTCTGCCCTACTCCGGGCCTCTGCCAGGTCCCAGCGGCAGGCGAACCGGCACCGTGTGTCCGCACCCACATATGTCCCCGGACAGATGGTATGGCTCTCCACAAGGGACTTGCCCCTCAAGGTGGACTCCCAAAAACTCGCTCCCCGGTATGTTGGCCCCTTTCCCATTGAGTCAATCATCAACCCCTGTGCCGTACGCCTCCGTCTGCCTCCCTCCCTCCGTGTCCACCCTACCTTCCATGTATCCCTGCTCAAGCCAGTGGTTTCCAGCCCTCTCTCCCTCCCCGCCGAGGCCCCACCACCCCCCCGCACCATCGACGGCCACCCGACCTACACAGTGCGGCGCCTGCTGGATGTGCGGCGCCGGGGGAGGGGCTTCCAGTACCCCGTGGACTGGGAGGGATATGGCCCGAAGGAACGCTCCTGGGTCCCCCGGAGACAGATCCTGGATGCCTCCCTCATCCGGGATTTCCGAACTCGCCCTTCAGGCTCCAGGTGTCCGCCAAGGGGCATCCGTAGAGGGGGGGTACTGTTAGGCCCACGGCCTCCCAGCGCCACTAGAGGCTGCCCTTGCCTCATCTGCAGCTCCCTACTCAAACCCAATTGCACATTGGTGCACCGTGCATTGGTGGCACGGTGGCGCAGTGCATTGCACTGCTGCCTCACAGCAAGAAGGTCCTGGGTTCGATTCCCGCCTGGGGGCGCTGTTGGCACCGTGCTCCGGCGGGTTATCTCCCGAATAGGAGCCTTTCTGTGTAGAGTTTGCATGTTCTCCCCGTGCTCACATGGGGTTTCCTCCACCTCACGTCAGTAAGGACCCCCACCAAAAACATGTACCCATCATTGTCTGACCAGCAATGGACAATTATCACCTGGTCCCCGGGCGCGTCCACGTATGCTGCCCACTGCTCCTGGCTGTGCCCCCGGAGGAAGGACAAGCCAGGATGGGTCAAAAGCAGAGAATCCATTTCACCAGCCTGTGTGTGTGTGCAAGCATGTGTTATAGTGTGGTGTGTTGCGTGATAAATAAAGACTGTTTCTTCTTCTTCTTCTTCACACCTGGGATCAATTACCTGCACAGTATTTAGTCCCAGCTTTCTAGTCATTCTTTGCCAGACCGTCAACTAGCTTTCCCCGAGTTGTATCACTATTGGCTCCCTTCCAAGTTCCTAGTGCCTATTCCTAGTTCCTAGTTCCTAGTTTATGTCTTGTTGTCTTGCCTTCCCCTTACCCGCTTGTCTCCTCTCGTCGACCCAGTCTGTCTCTCCAAGTCCAGCCAGCCCGGTTTACCTGCCTGTCTCCGCTCGTCGACCCAGGCTCTCCGTCCATCTCCATCCAGCCTGGTTCCCCGTCTCTCCACCCGGATCCTGGACCGCATCACCTGGTTATCATCATCCCTGCCCTGCCCTGCTCCATCCCCACCTGACCGGGTCCCCCCGGCCAGCTCCACCGTCCCGGCTAATAAACATCCCTTGCCTGCCTCCCGTCTCCCTGTGTCGTGCATTTGGCTCCCTCCCAGTTCTGGTCGTGACAGATAATGCAGACACTGCCATCACCAGCTCCAAGTGAGCTATCACAGGAATACAGACACATGTAAAGTCAATGTTATTTCTACAGGTACAGTCTCAAATGGTTTTCCAGGCCCACATACAAAAGACAGTTTGACTCTCAGCCTTTGGTTCTCAGCCTTTAAAAATAAGAACAGTTTCCAGTCTGTGTCCTCTCAACAGACATGAATTTACAATGTTGAAACCTTGTTGTAACTGAATTATCTGCTGTTTTGAGACTGTGCCCATTTCATTTTTCTATTGGTAGAGATGATGCTATAGGGGCGTGGTCTCCAGCTCTGTGCTATACCATTATCTTCACTGTGGTGATGATCTTAGTCCTGGTCAGTTGAATCAAGGTGAAGATGGCCGTGTCTGTTTACAATGACAGGAAAAGGTCATTGCCACTTTGTTGTCAACTGCAAACTAATAATTATGGAGAGTAGTTTGTTGACAAAAGTAAATCTCAACCGTTGTTGAGGTCACATGAATGAGGTCTTGCAGTATCGAAATTGTAGCCTTGGTATTAGATATGGTCAATGATTTTTATTTGTCACATACATATACATACTTCCATACATATATTCAGTGAAATGTAATGCAACGCACCCGGTGATAGCACACAATATGTCCTAGGAAAAAATAAAAAATAAAATAAAAAGTAGAAAATTCCTTTCTAATAGACCGACTAACTGACTCCTAAAATGTAATACAGTAAGTGGAATACTTATAGAATAAGATAAAAAATATATAGAATAAAATACAATAAAAATAAATTGAATAGTGTGAGGTAGTGTTTGGGATAATACAGCACAGTATACAACAGTACGGCGCAGCAATACGGCATCACGAACAACCCTGAACAGTGACACAGTATGCAGTACAGTATGCTACATCCATACAGTAGGTAGTGGAGCCTAGTGCATGGCTCAGTTAGGACCCCTGGTGAGGTCAGCGTTGACAGTTCTTATGGCTAGCGGGAAAAAACTGTCTCAGTCTCTCTGTTCTCGCTGCGTGACTGCGGAGGCGCTTGCCTGACCGCAGCAGCTGAAACAGTCCGTTGTTGGGGTGATGAGGATCCTTCATGATCCAACGGGCTCTGCTACTACACCTCCTGGTGTATAACTCCTGCAAGGGGGGGAGGGTAGTTCCAGTGGTACGTTCAGCTGAACGCACCACCCTCTGCAGGGCCCGCCTGTCCTGGGCAGTACAGTTCCCAAACCAGGCAGTGATGTTGCCTGTCAGGATGCTCTCCACTGCTCCAGAGTAGAAGGACTTGAGGATCCTCACCGAGACCCGGAATTTCCTCAGCTGCCTGAGGTGGTAGAGGCGCTGCCTCGCCTTTCTCACCAGAGTGTCTGTTTGAACAGTCCATGTTAAGTCCTCTGTGATGTGGACTCCCAGATATCTGAAGCCGCTCACCCTATCGACAGAAGTCCCATTAATCCACAAGGGCGCGTGCGTCCTCGATTGTGATCCACGCCTAAAGTCCACAATCAGCTCCTTGGTTTTGCTGACGTTCAGGTGTAGGCTGTTGTCCTGGCACCAGAGTGACAGGTCAGCCACCTCCTCGCGGTAGGCCTTCTCATCGCAGTCGGTGATCAGGCCCACGACCACGGTGTCGTCAGCAAACTTGATGATGGTGTTGGAGCTGGACCTGGCCATACAGTCATGTGTGTACAGGGAGTACAGTAGGGGGCTGAGGACGCAGCCCTGGGGGGATCCTGTATTCAGGGTGAGGGAGCTTGACATGTACTTCCCCACCTTGACCACCTGGGGGCGGCCTGTGAGGAAGTCCAGGATCCAGGTGCACAGCGGACCATTCAATCCTAGCTCCATCAGCTTGACAGCCAGTCTGGTGGGGACTATGGTGTTGAAAGCTGAACTATAATCGATGAACAGCATTCTCACATAGGCCCCCTTCTGGCCATCCAGGTGCGTGAGCGTGGTGTGCAGTACCTGGGAGACCGTGTCATCCGTGGATCTGTTCTGCCGGTACGCGAACTGCAACGGGTCCAAGGTGCGGGGGAGGGAGGCGCAGATGTAATCCTTAATCAACCTCTCGAAACACTTCATGACCACCGAGGTGAGGGCCACCGGACGGTAGTCATTCAGGCAGGTTGGAGAGGCGATCTTCGGGACAGGAACGACGGTGGACCTCTTGAAGCAGGATGGGACCACTGATTCAGCCAGGGAGATGTTGAATATTGTGGTGAACACCGGAGCTAGCTGGTTAGCACAGGTCTTCAGTACTCACCCAGATATGCCATCTGGGCCCGCAGCTTTCTTGGTGTTCACCCGCATCAAAGCCCTCCTGACCTCGTGCACGGACGGTTCGCCACCTGTTCTAACTCTCCCTGTCCGCTCTCTCCCTCCGGCTCCACGCTCTGGTGCAGCCAGCGGGCAAGTGAAGGGATTTTTGCCAGATGTCCCCACAAGGCACCACCTAACTGTAAAAGACACGTCTAGGGTCTGAGTGGCATTTTAAAGAAGTTAAATAATACAATTTAAGAATATAAATACCTGTATGGGTAGAGACTGGACGTGTTTCAGTTTCTAGTCTTTGCAGCCGCGAGCCATGGTTTGGATTGGACTCACCATTTCCGAATGTTTCTGTTTTTATATTTGTATGAAATAAATATGTTTAAAAACCCACTATTTGTGCTTTATTTGGATTGGGCTCCACCCCTACTTTACGGCAATTTCACTGCTTCCATTCCCAAAACTTCCATTTATAGCCGTACAAACATTTTCCCCAAAAATATATTAGGTCAAGAGTGGGGAAATTTACGGAACAAATTTTAGAGCATTGACACCGGATCCCTTACCCACATGAAACCAATACCAAACATTGCCAGTAGATTTATGTTTTTTTAGTGCGAGTGGGAAAGGGGCTTTAGATGAAGTTATAATAGAGTATACAGTGAGAGACAATAGAGACAGAAGAGACAATAATCTCCTCACTCCTGTCACAGGAATGCTCATGATGTGGAGGCGCTACCAGAAGAAAAAGTCAGGATGAAGGACAGTGAGGAGGATGGAATCGAGATGAGGAATGATCAGCTGGTCGCTGACAACAGGCAGGACGGAGGACAGATGAGAAAAGATCAGCTGGTCTCCAACAACAGGAAGGATGGAGGAGACATGAGCAAGGATCAGCTGGTCATTGGCAGGTATGTGGATGATGGAGGAAATAACCTGCTGCTTAAAGGAATTTCTTTTTACTAGTAATGAGCATCGATGCAGACACTGGCATCAGTTATTGGTCCATTGTACAGTAAATTCCCAATACAAAAAACCCAAACTAATCCGATAGTATAGAAAACCAGCCTGATATTTTAGTTATGGGACGCAAAGAAGCTTGATTTCATTCATACCTGCTTCACGCATCATGTCCTCGCACAGTTACACTCGTGTGTCTACCCAGAACTGCAAGCGTTCCACTCTGAGAATGAACATGAGCATGTTGGCAAATACTTCATGCACTGACGGGCCAAACGTGATGTTTGCAGCCTCCTTCATAACAGAATTGACCTCCTGGTCATTGTCAACAATGCCATGCACAGTGCAGACTGCCATATACTGTATGTCTCAATAATCCTCTCATCAACACGTCTGATGTCCTGGAAGCATGTTGGTCCATCACGGCAGTGCAGCTAGTACAGCAGTATGAGAGTTGAAGGCAAGCATGGGGAGCCGTCCAACTGTTAGTCAATGGCTGATTTGAACTGCTGCACGTACAGGTTGCACTTGTGAATGGCCTCTTGTGCTCTCGGCAAAAAGTTTTCATTCAGACTACTGTTCGAGGTGCGGGTGCGATATACATGCTCATGGGAAGGATCATGGAAGTGGGTACGACCCTGCTCTGAAAGGGGACCAACAATGTAATGACAACCTTACCTTGTATGCACACGCCAGGATTGAAGCAAGCGTTGTTATACTGTTTGGCTTGCTTCAAAGTTCTGATTAAGGAAAAGGTCCATAGTTGCGTCTTGAGTCTGGTGGTGGGATTGAGCCAGTCTTGGGATTTGTGGGGTCATACGTGAGGTCAATGTTCACTGGGTTGCAACAGAATCCTTTCCTCTCTTGTCATACAATGGCACCACAATGTGAACATTGTGGACATTGAAACGAATACCACTACAATTTGGTGTTTTTAATAATTAATAAAAAAAATTTTTTTTAATTAATAAGCAATAATCCATAATTAAAAATTATCTTATTAGGGCACCACCTCCGTTTTGCTTGGTTAAGGAAACAAAAATATGTTTAATTAAAGTAAATCAGTCAACCTCATTTCAATTGAAGTAAATCAGTCAACCTCATATCAAAAGTGTAAGGTCCTTTTCTCTTTCAGTGATCACAGTAGTAACAGGAGCTACATATCACAAATCAATGTCCTTAATGATCAACAAAGCATTTATGTTTTATCTAAAATACTTCATAAGGAAAATGTAAGGTAAAGGAATGAAAAATATAGAGTGAGTGCCAGTGATGGGTTTACTCAGCTGAAAAAAGATCTTCAAGAGGGGTTACACTACCTAAAAAGATTTTTGAGTTTGAGAACCACTGGTATCTAGCAATGGACGTGGCCATCTGCAGAAATTTGCACAATACTTTGTAGGAAGGTTCATCGTAGGCCAACTGAGAACTGATTAGATTTCCACACTTATCTGCGAAAAGGAGGTGCTGTAGTGGGTGTGACCAATCACAAAAAGGTGTATAGCTTCCGAACGGACTCCGGTAATACCACAAAACTTTGTAGAAAGGTTGGACATGGGCCAAGGAAGAACTGATTAACTTTCCACTCAGATTCCATAAGTACCCTTGCCATCATACACCAGTTGGCTAAAAGGGGATGTGACGGGGCTTTACCACACTTTATGGATTGCTTATTTGGTGGAGGTCTGCGCTCTAGTGAGCGCCAATTTCTAGTTTGTATATGATATTTATATGATACGTATACGTATGTATACTGACCATAAACGGTTGGGGCCTTTAACATTATAAACTCTTTGTTTAATGGCATGCCTCCAACGAAACATGGTACCAATAGGGTTGACTGCATAAGCCTCTCACTTTGTCGGAGTGACTGACAAAATGTCCCATACATTCACAGGGCTTCTTTAGTTTTGTTCAATGAGGAAATCAAGCAAAAAAACAATCCATCTAAAATAAGTTATTTCACAATTCAACCCAGAGAAATTCCTAATTTTAATATAGGTAACAGTTCATTTAATTAGGGTGCCTGTCAATGGTGTCATATACCCTTTACCCTCTCTACTACTACTACAACTTTCGAGGAAACACGTGATGATACAACACAACTTTTTTTTCCAAACTTTTTAGACTCCACTATTTGTACTGTTTGTATTGCTCTACTATTTTTGATGGAGTACAGTTATTTCTTGCTGTTTTCTTGACATTCTTTTGGCTCCATTTTCAAACAATTATCACGCTACTCAGGACATCATGAAATTCCATCTCTGTGTTATTGTTTCGATTTAGAGACCTAATTTAGAGAAAGGACATTGTGTCTTGAAGATGTCGTGGATCTGATTACAAAACTTTGAAGACCAGGAGCAGAGATAAGGCTTTTAGATTTACCCCGACATAACTTAAAACCAATAAAAATCTTACCAAAGAGTTTAAAACGTCGGACATCATCAGTAGAACACAAATCTGCTCCTCCAGTAGATGGTGGCCATGTTCCAGATCATCTATGTTTCTCGTGTGCACAGTGTTTTCGGTGTTTGTAAGGTTTAGGGCTCTTCTAAATATATTTGTACGTTGTTTGAATAACATTGAGAAAATAAAAATAATAAACAAAGCCAAACTTTCATTGAGTCTAAATGGTGCTGAGGAGTGAAATGAACGGGGATATATTCATCTTTGTGATATGTGAATGTTTGGATGAAGGAATGAACGGGGAGGACTTTCCGATTCTCTCCCACTCTGGCTGGTCCAAGGCGGCGGGTGGGATCTGCCCTCTGCGCTGTCCGGTAGACCTGCCATTTGAGCTGGAGAGAGACAGCTCTTTCCACCTGCTGACAATTATGTAGTCTTCCTGACTGAACTTTCCATTAATCTCCATTTTAAAAACCTATGAATAAAACAATTGGACGTCATCACCCAGGATCATTACATTCTTCGCACCTCTAGCTGTGTAGTTTCTTTGTTGTCGATGATGTGTTGATGAAGAAGGACTCTCCGCTGACGCTGACTTGATTATAATTATACGTTTATTACAAGTAAAAGCAGCATCAAACCAGACTTGCCATGGGTGTCTGGGAGAGAACAGAAGTCAAATGCATTCCCTCCCGGATAGAGCCAGAAATTGGCTTTATACTTGTACAGAGATAACGTAACACATCTGGTTCCAATCCAGCTCAGCCCCTGTCTGACATAAATCTGACGTTCTCCGTGTAACTTTCAAAGCCGCTCATGTTTAGAATAATATTGCACTATAACTCGTTTTTGGGAACAGTGTCTTTCCGCACCCCAAACATTCCAGACACCTCATATTCCCCCCTTCGAGACTACACAATGTCTCGAAAGAAAGAAGATTATGCACTTGTGATGCTCATTGGCTTAAAAGAAATCATCTAATAACAAATAAATTGATTATAATATACCCTTCTGACCATGCTTAGTCGTAGCAATACAATACATTTGTAGAGTGTGTGAGCGAAAAACCCATCTGGCAGCTTCCTTTCTTAGTACATCCATCAAACAATCTAGACAGGAAAATTCTCTCACGGTCCTCTGCCCCCTATTGTACTCCAAATCAATTAACAGATAAAGAAGGGTTTAGAAAACAGTATAGGATGTTACATATAATTGCATACATTTAGAACCTCAGAAAAAATTTGTCCAAAGTCAGGCTGGTCGACCCATCAGACCTTCCAATGGACCTTTCCCTGCCCAACACCAATGTCCCTCAAGACCGCAAAAAAGAAAACACCTGAGGTCACAATGTATTCACTTCACCCTGTTACAGAAAACTCCAAAGAAAACAATACTAAATCAAAGTAATGTGTCTTGCTAAAAATATCTAGTGTAGAATACAGAATATTCATCAATAATACAAGTTACATTGAAATACACAAACTCCAATAATATAAAAACATGCAGGACACATATGTATGTATTGAACTGTTGCTTTTTAACACCATCAGCTTTCAATGATATTTCACTTGACACCCCTGATCATGATGTCCTCATTCAGGGTCCGCCACCCATTTTCATTCTCCATTTTTGAATGTCCATGTTTGAGTGTTCAAGTCCATTAGGCTGTTAGGAACTCTGGACACAGCCACCCTCTGACTGGTCCTGAAAGAAAAAAATTACCAGCAAGAATCTTGCGCAAACATCAAATACAGTACAATAATTTCACTTTTGCATTATACTTTAGCATTATTCCAATATATGATTAACATTTTCCATTTTCCCCCCTTTGTCCATGCATTTTCCCTGTCAAAAATAGTATTGAGTCTATGACGGAATTAGATATTCAGAATATGGATATTTCTCTACTAGTGTTAGCTCCTTCATTACTTTTTCCTCCTCATCTTCACTGATGTCGTTACCACCCAATAGTAGCATCTGAACATTTTCTCCCGGCATTACAACTCCTACCCATCTCAATATCATGGTCGTAGCAAAGGTCAACAACACTGTACAAAAACAAAACACACACAGTGATAGAAGAGCCGCCCCCAGAACCTGAACTACTATAGCTCCTAGTGGTCCTAATTTATCTTGCAACCAAGCATTAGCTGACCACCCAGCTCCTTCTGATGGCCCTAACGCATCCCTTATAAGTTTCAACGCATCTACGACATCACTCATCAACGAGAGGCCTTGTGTCCTTTGTCTGCCAATAGCTGCAACAGTTTGATTGAGTCCTCATGGCACGTTTCCTTATCTGGCGAACAGATGACGATGTCATCCACATACTGAATGACAGTACTTTTCAAGATCTGATCAATCCCAGCCAAGTCATCCTGCAACATTTTATTGAAAATGTGAGGGCTATGTTTGAATCCTTGAGGGATCCTCTTGTGCTTGAAGGTTTGTCCATTGTATGTGAATCCAAACAACCCTTTACTCTCTTCGCTCAGTGGAACACTGAAAAATGCTCCACACAAATCCAACAATGTGAAGTGTGTAGCCTCTTGAGGAATTTGGGCTAACAAGGTATGTGGATCGGGTACATCTGCTGGAAAACCCACTACCACTTAATTTACTGCTCTTAAATCATGTACCAAGCGATAGGACTCATCTGACTTCTTTAGAGGTCATATAGGCGCATTACTCGGAGGATATGAACATATTCCCACTACACCTGCTTTTAACAGTCCTTCAATTTGTGGTTTAATCCCTTTGATTGCCTTTTCCTTTAGTGGGTACTGGTTCTTCCAAGGAGGTTTGGTTCCTGGTCGCAGTTCAACTCTCAGTTGGTTGGGCTGACTTCACAAGTCCGATGTCAGTACTATGTTGTGACGACAAACATTCTGGAATTTGTTGCAGCATCTCCTCTCTCTTACTGTCTGGGTCCAATTTAGCGCTGAAAATTGACTCATGTGACATCTGTACCACTTGTGGTTGTCCTTGTCCTTGAGCTGAGATCATGATTTTCATAAATTTCTGTTCTTCACTCATCCAGATAGCAATATTCTCCTTTATTGGTGCAAAAATGGCTTCCTCAGCTTCTGTCATCATTTCTCCTATTTGCTTCTGCTCAAATCCTTCAGCCACCATTAAAGTCACATGTGGCACACTTTTCTCGATGCCATGCTTTGAATTGGCCAGCTTTCTTAAAATATTTAAGCGTGCAATTATGTGGATACTCAGGGGGCTTAGCATCAGGCATATTTGCCACAATGAACTTCTCCCACATCTTGGTGCCATAAATAATTGGTGCATTAATAATTGGTGGTAGACATCAGGTGGCACATCCACCAGACAGCCGTCCAGTGTACACCGTATTGTATATTTTAGTTTGCACATAACATCTCTTCCCAAGAGTGCAATGGGCGTATGTTCTGACACCAATATAGGTAGTTTGATTTTTCGATTTTATAGTGGAGCTCAATTGGTTTTGTGAGAGGAATCAGCTGTTGCAAACCCGATTGTCCATACCAATTGGTCAGACATGGGGATGTGCATAGTATATTCAGGCTGAACACATTGTATAGCATCTTCAGGCCAAACACAGGTGAAAGCTGCTCGACCATCTGCCATTACTTCCAATGGTTTATCATTCATTTTCACCTCACCCTTTCGAGTCTTCCGGGCACCCCTAGAAACCGGGTTCCAGACCCCTCTAGGGGGTCCCCCGGGTGGCCATGGTTGTCGTCTGAAACCTCCTCTGAATCCTCCTCTGAAGCCTCGACTGACCCTGTAACAGTCAAGTGGCCTAGCTGTCCACAATTATGACACGCTCCTTGAGATTGTTGGAAATTTCCTCCTCTGCCTCTTCCTAAATTTCCTTGACCTCTTCCTCTCCATATTTGTGGTTTAACAAAAACTGGCTGTGGAAAGGAGACAGTGGGAAGCACGGGTAGTTGAACCTGAATCTGTCCTTGCTGTGCTTGTGGTGGTAATTGAGTTGGTTGTGACTGGCTCTGCATAACAACAGCTTGTTTCTTTTCCTTCTTCTTATTATCCACCAACTGTATTTGGTTGAGTTTTCTGAGAGTCTCCTGGTCCTGTTCCTTCTGGTCATGCTCCTTTTTTCCGATATAGTTCCACTTGATGTGCAATGTGATCCATATAAACACCTTTGGTCATGCTTCCAAGACCAACCACTTCTGCCAATTTGCTCCTCACTTGTAGAGGCAGCCCCTTCTGTATTTTAGCTCGGAGAATTGATTTCTCCATTTGATTTAAATCTGGAACATTTCCTGTGACATTTCTCCACACTTGAGTTCTTGACACATAAGCTCTTAGATTTTCCTGTGGGCCCAATGACTCGATAAAGATGTTGTCCAGGTGTACGTTTGTTGGAAATGCATCTCTCAATGCTCTCCACATCCAACCTCTACTTGCAGAAAACAACTCTGGATCATACACCGCAGTTGCCACATATCTGTTAAGGCCTGCCGCCTGCAGGATCTTTTCCATCGCTGGGACTCCAATAAGGCTAGCCAGAAGTCTCTTAATATCTCCCATGGCAGGCTGTGTTCCCACCAAAACCTCTTCCAGCTTTGAGACGCTTGCTCCATTTTCCTGATATTTTTGCAATATCTTTAATAAGGGGATTATTCTTTCACACTACATCATTTATAAAGCCCCGTGTAATCACACTCAACCAAAAACAACTGCATTTGCCAATGTCACGACCAGGGCTAGGGAGAGACCCAAACGCACAACACAGGGAGACGGGAGGCAGACAAAGGATGTTTATTAGCCCACACGGTGGAGCTGCCCGGGGGGACTCAGTCAGGTAGGGATGGAGCAGGGCTGGGCAGGGATGATGATGACCGGGAGGAGGGGTCCAGGATCCGGACGGAGAGACGGGGAACCGGGCTGACGGACGGACAACCTTGGTCGACGAGCAGAGATAAGCAGGTAAACCGGGCTGGCTGGAGATGGAAGGACAGACTGGGTCGACGAGAGGAGACAAGCAGGTAAGGGGAAGACGAAACAAAGAGACATAAACTAGGGACTTGAAACAAGCACTAGGAGCTAGGAACTTGGAATGGAGCCAGTAGCTGTACAACCTGGGTAAGCTAGTTGACGATCTGGCAAAGAATGACTGGGAAGCTGGAGACTAAATACTGTGAGGAGTGATGCAGGTAATTGATCCCAGGTGTGTGCAATTGGTTCAAGGAGAGAGCTGCAGATGGGGCAAGAGCGGCCTCTAGTGGCGCTGGGAGGCCATGGGCCTAACAACCAACCCCAAATCAATAGCTTCCCACTTATGAGAGCAAATTCACTTGTTCATCATCTTATGCACCTGATCATACACATTTATCTTAAATTACCAAAATTATATCAGTGTTCAATCTCAAAACAGCCTCAATCAAGGTAAACCATACTCAGATAATGAAACCAATGTTCACAGCACTCAACAGTATTTAAATCAAATCAGCTTTTCCACAAGGGATCAATCAAATCAATACAATACTCTACATTACTACATTAATTAGGCAAATGCCTTAATTAGTCAGTCCGTTGCCAAGTCTCCCACTAACTAATTGCAAATGTAATATATTAAAAATAACTACTGTAAGCCTATATGTGGAAACAAGCAAAACATGTGTCAATTTTCTAGGTTATAACTAAATGTATACATATAGGTAAACATATAGGTAAATGCAGGTGTCTATCGAAAGAGTTTGTGGATGTGCTGTCATCCGCAAGCTTCAGTGTCTGTGAAGAACTGCCAGATGTCTTGTCATCTGCCCCTTGGATGATCCAATTCAGACACATTCCATCTTCTCTGTCGTTCCCCCAGCTTTCACTCAGCATAGTAAAAGGGAGGAAGAATGAAAAAAGAAAAAGAACCACACAAGAGTTCAGTGTCTTAGGCTCAATCTAAATTCTTATACACACTGTAATATAATTCAGTGAGCCATGCATTATCAGCTTACTTTTGAAGATTGAAGACAATTGAAGATCTTGCAAGCTACCAGACACTGCTGTCCTCCTTCTCTTCCAGTATCACTGCTGCTAAAAAGGCCTTCTTCAACAATAGGATCAACGGTGCCACAGACACACATAAGCTATTCGTCACCTTCAAGTCTCTGCTTTACCCTCCACCACCTCCCCCAGCTACCAACCTCACTGCTGACTGCCTTGCCTTCTTTTTTACTAACAAAGTGGCAGCCATCAGCAGCCAATTCACTAAACAACTTACTCACAACCTGTCTTCTCCAGCCCTAGGCTCATCGTTCCCCTCGCTGAAAGTGAGGTATCTAAACTACTAACATGAAGCCGTCCTACTACCTGTCCGCTAGATCCGATCCCATCTAACCTCCTTCAAGCCATATCACCGACTATCACCCCGGCAATCACAAATATGATTAATTCTTCCCTAACTTCCGGAACTTTCCCCTCCGCTTTCAAAGTGGCTAGGGTTGCACCACTGCTCAAAAAACCCTCAATCGATCCCAATCAAGTAGAAAACTATCGGCCGGTCTCTCTCCTCCCATTCCTTTCCAAAACCTTAGAGACAGGTTACAGAATACCTGTCAAGAAACAACCTTCTCGATACACTTCAATCTGGCTTCAAAAGTGGTCACTCCACCGAAACAGCCCTGTTGTCTGTAACAGAGGCCTTAAAAACTGCTAGAGCTGCTGCCAAATCCTTGGTTCTCATTCTGCTTGACTTATCAGCTGCTTTTGACACTGTCAATCACAGCATACTCCTGTCCATACTCTCAAGTATGGGCATAACGGGCAGTGCACTTTCCTGGTTCGAATCTTACCTTACTGGGTGCTCGTTCAGTGTGACATGGCAAGGCCAGCTGTCTGTGCCGCACAACCTCACCACAGGGGTGCCTCAAGGCTTGGTGCTGGGACCCGTCCTCTTTGCCATATACACCACCTCACTGGGCCCGATCATCCGCTCGCATGGTTTTTCATATCACTGCTATGCGGATGATACTCAACTCTATCTGTCCTTCCTGCCCGACGACCCCACTGTCTCGACGCGGATCTCGGATTGTCTCACTGACATATCCACATGGATGAAGGATTATCACCTTCAACTAAATCTGGCGAAAACGGAACTGCTGGTCTTCCCGGCCAAACAAGGTATTTATCACAACATTGATATTAAAATCGACTCTCTATCTCTTGTTCCTACCAAGGCTGCAAGGAATCTTGGTGTCATTACTGATGACCAACTGACATTCTCGGACCATGTTGCTGCCGTCTCCCGGTCCTGCCGCTTCGCACTACTCAACATCGGAAAAGTCAGGCCTTACCTGACCCAATATGCCACTCAACTGCCAGTACAAACCCTGGTGATGTCCCGTCTCGACTACTGCAACGCCCTCTTAACAGGCTTGCCGGCCTGTGCGGTGAGGCCACTACAGATGATACAGAATGCGGCGGCGTGACTGGTGTTCAACCAGCCAAAGAGGGCACATGTCACTCCGCTGCTCATCGAGCTCCACTGGTTACCTGTAGCCGCTCGCATCAAGTTCAAGTCTCTTATGCTGGCCTACAGAGTGATTGCTGGGAATGCTCCCGCCTACTTAAATGCTCTTGTAAGAGCACATGTTGCCCCCCGGATGCTGCGCTCATCAAATGAGCGTCGCCTGGCTGTGCCGGCCGTACAGCCACGGCAATCCAGGCTATTCTCATTTGTAGTTCCACGTTGGTGGAACGAGCTGCCAAAAATGACCAGAGCGGGGACCTCCCTCTCTGTCTTTAAGAAGCACTTGAAGACCCAGCTCTTTAGTGAGTACCTCCTCTCCTAACCTACAATTACTAAGCACTACTTAGCAGTATTTATTGTTACACTAATGTCTCTTTCGCAATGTAGCTTGAATGTTATTCTCCCTTGTAAGTCGCTTTGGATAAAAGCGTCTGCTAAATGACTAAATGTAAATGTAAATGAACTTATTTCTCATGCATTTGAAATAAAGCAATATTTACTTTTATTCATACAATGCATTTAAAATCTTAAGAGTATATTAGTCAATCTGATATCACCTTCAATTATTTTTATTCTATTTAATTTTATTTTACTTTTTATTTTTTCTTCTCTCATACTGAGAGAAAAGAGTAAGGGGGGGGGGGGGGGGGTTCTTCACAGCCCCTCTTGTCAGGAGGAGTTAACTAATCTCCACTCTGTATGAAGCACCCCCCCCTTGCTCCACCTCTTAAATTTTGCCAAAACTTCCAGTCTGGACTGGTCGTCAGCGAGTAAACATCCTGTCTAACTCCCTTAGGAACAGCCCAGCCCAATATAGTTACGCACAGTCAACAATCAGAGCTGTTATCTCTCACTCAGCAGCCAAAACACGAAACCTCTTCTCTGGCAGCCAAAACCAGCTTCTCCTTCTATTTCAACAAGACTATCTGTTCTTTTAACCAGACAAACTGACAGCAAGCACAGTCACACCAAGCATGAAAAAGACAAAGAACCCACACACTAATCAAACAATCCACAAATCCTACTTCCAAATCAGATCTGGAGATTTTCTTTCCAAAGCAAACTGTTGCTGGTTGCTCTACTCCTTCTCTCAGAAGGTTCATATTTTTATCAAATGTATAAACGTCCTGTCAAGGCTCATATTTTTTATCAAATATACAAACATCCTTAAAAAAGGCTCATATATGTTTTATCAAATGTACAAACGTCCTTAAAAAAGGCTCATATCTGTTTTATCAAATGTACAAACGTCCTTAAACAGCTCACATATGTTTTACAAAATGTATAAATGTCCTTAAACAGGCTCATATATGTTTTATCACTAAAGAGGCAAAACTGTCTCTCCTTGTGTATTACTCAAACCACTCACCACCTATGTACACATATTTAATAACACATATATTCTATATATCATTTATACATGCACACGAACATTACACATATCTCTTCACAAATTTTTAGCTGTGGCAAACACACATCCACACAAAAAGACATGTCTGTCCAGCAGCACGTCTGATCTTCCAAAGACTACAACGGTGCTTAACTTTATATTTTAATGTAGACTCATTTATAATTCTCTAATTTCATCAGAATTTTCACTTTGGCCAAACTTTAAACAAATTATCTTTTTAATCAGATTCTTTCATCATGCATGTTCAATGTATACTAGTTCTCCTAGGCTGGTTCACCTCTGTTTTTCCCACTTTTCTCAAACTTTATTTTTCATCTTATTTCCTCTTTTAAGCCTTTAACTTTTAACTCTTTTTCACTTCACTTTCATCTTTTTCATCTTATTTCATATTATTTCATATTTAGCCAATTCCCCTGGCCAGAGTAATTTCCTCTTTGTTTTTCTTACACAGATTTGACTATACTATATTTTCTTATGGCCAACTTTCACACAGCAGCTAATGTACACATGTCTTACCGTTAAGATGATACGGGCCCTGTCTTCATTAATCTTGCATGGTTATTTAGCTACTTTTTTATTACTAGTTCTGCCATTCTACTATTACTTTTTTACTTCAACTTAATTCTCTTTTAACTTATTTCTTATTTCTCTTGTCTCTATTTCTTCATTTATTTCCCTCTTATTCCCCTTATTTACATCTTTTACAACTTCATGAACCCCAATTTAGATGGAAACTCACTTCACACATCAACACATGATATCTCATCTCTGCACAATCTGCTCTTTTCAGTGCAGCCTACCTGCACAAAACACAACCGCTTCACAGACCACACATTAGTTCATATTTGTGACACCCCGAGGTGTTTAAAGTGGTAACTTCGCTGAAGCTGGCGGCAGTGGCATATGCAGCAGTGGCATATGAGGCCCAACAGATTATGTTCATGATGCCATTTTGTAGTTTCTTTGTTGTTGATGATGTGTCGATGAAGAAGGACTCTCCGCTGACGCTGACATGATTATAATATTAAGTTTATTACAAGTAAGAACAGCATCAAACCAGACTTGCCATGGATGTCTGGGAGAGAACAAAAGGATGGTGCCAGAGATTGGCTTTTATACTTGTCCAGAGATAACGTAACACATCTGGTTCCAATCCATAGGTCTCAGCTCAGCCCCTGTCTGACATAAATCTAAACTTATTCCACTTCTCTCCTCACTGGGCCCCCAACATAAACACTCTACTGGTGACGTTCTCCATGTAACTTTTGAAGCCACATATGTTAATAATAATTTCGCACTATAACTCGCACTATAACTTGTTTTTGGGAACTCAGTGTCCTCCTTCACCCCAAACATTCCAGACACCTCAGGTGCTCTGCCAATCATCTGTCCTTCTCTTTCTCTCTTCTAGATACGGCCTCTCCCATCCAGACCTTGACTCCCCGCAACAGCTCCCTGCTCCACCACCAAGATCACGTCCTGCACCACCTGCTGCACCCTGCCTGCAACGCCGACTTGGGCATGATGATCCAGTTGGAGAAGGACAAGGTTGACCACGAGGTGAACAGCTTCCCCAACGACACTGTGCGAAGCTACAACTACGAGGGGTCTGGGTCTCTGGCTGGAAGCCTCGGCTCCCTGGTGAGATCCTCCAGCCACAGAAATTTGGATTTCAGCTTCCTGAATGAGTGTGGGCCAAAGTTTAGAAACTGGGCCACAATGTATGGAGTGGATGGATCAGACAACTAGTTTCCAAACCGAGACTACGTAGGGTAAAGGAGGCAGTCTTGAAATAATGCAGGGAAACATATATTGACAAACTGGCCAAAAACATTGACATGCATAAAATACATAAATTTGCCAAAACTCACACCAAAAACGGACATCTATTTTTTGTGTACGAAACTTGTTTTAATGCTAAGCTAAGCTTTGTATCTATGCTACCTATGCTTTTATTACTGTGCTAGTGTGATGCTTCAGCAAGTCACACTACTATTCTCTTAATTACTGTTTTGTATTTATTTTTCTTCTTCCGCCTGATTTTTGATATTCAACTACTTCACTGTTTAAGCTATCAATGCTGCTCAAACTGTAAAATGTTCAGCATACTTAGGAATAGTGCATTTTTATTATTGATTCAATTCATTTTTATTTTTAAACAACTTTTACTTTGCAATTTCCGTTAATGCACGATTTGTTTGGCCCCATTGGAACAAACAAGTGTTTGGTTTCTAGTGTGGTGGAAGTTGGGTTTTCGAATATGCCCACACATTTGGTAAATTCAAACTGCTTATACAAAGTGGTTATAAAAACTGATTAGTTTAACTGCTTATGAAACTTTTTAACCTTTTTTTAATTTTTCTGGTTCTTTGCTTTTATATTAAGTGTAGCTGGGGGATGGTAGCTCAGGCGGTAGAGCTGGTGGTCTAGTGATCCAAAGGTTGCTGGTTCAATCCCAGGCTCCTCCTGCTAGCATGCTGAAGTGTCCTTGAGCAAGACACTTAACCCCTAATTGCTCCTGATGGCTGCATCCGTCGGTGTCTGAACAATTGTAGGTCGCTTTGGATAAAAACATCTGCTTAATGTGTATTTGATGACTTATGTAAAGCACGTTGTGTTTGCTATATAAATAAATTTCCTTTCCTTCATTTTTTGTATGCTATATGGGAGCTTATATGTGACCCACCACAGCAAAAGCCACCATCTCACGCATTTCTAAAATCGGCAGGAGCAGCCAAATAAGTTGGAAAAAACCTTTCTTGACGGAAAATGAGAATTTTCCACATTCGTGTTCCTTTGTGTTTTTTTTATCTCAACGTAATTTCAAAACCAAGTTTGATTTAAGAATAGTGGAAAAATGTTGAACCGTAGAGTAAAATATTTGTGTAAGATTACATGGGGAAACGCAGTTCACTTATCGGGACGCTAAACAGCACTGAACAACGCCGATCGATGGTTTCCTTGAAAGCGGGCCTCCAGGTGAAGATCATTCATCCATATTTTATGTGATGTGAAGTCACAATGTGAAACCGTTTTGATAGTTCAACCTTGAAATCGTACTCTTTATACACACAAGGAGCCATTGTTGTGAAACGGCGAAGAAGAAAAACCCCTTGCGTCCCGCACCTACGTCACTTCCGTAAACAGACAGTTAAAACGCAGCACGGGGGTGTTTCGGTCTCACTTGTCTGTGAAAACTTTGTTCTCCGTATCATTATGAATTATGTGAAGTGGGAGGAGGAAGCTCTGAATCATATTTTGGACCTTAATCTTACCAGTGCGATAGATCCAAGTCAGTGTTAGCAGTGTGTACTGGTGCGTACTTCATTTTTCGCGATGATAGTTGGTTCTCCGACAGCGATGCTGAATCTGATATTACTCCGGACTTGGAGAACATTTCAAACAGCGGATTTCAAACTTAATGTGATGATGAAATGGAATATTTTTAAGAACCACCGGAGGAGACCGACGATAAGCCGTTGTCGTCACAAAGGAAGAAGTCGATGACGTGATGAGGTCATTGAGGTTGGTGACAGATTTTCAGATTTCAGATATTCTGAGACTCACATTATTGATAGACTCTACATTTTGTTGTGTTGTCCGTAATTTTAAACTACAAAATAACACTTTTATAAAACATGTATATTCTTACTGTTACATAAAAGCTTTTTTTTTTTTAAACAAAATTTGTTGTGTGTTGTTGAGCTGTTCGTGATTGGCCCATTCAGCAGTATGTAAATTAGCCATGAAGCTTTGTTGGTCCGCCAACCCCATTTGCATTGTGGGAGGCGAATGAACCTGGTGTGGGTAAAACTTTGAAGGTGATTATCTCAAACACTGTTTGCCACACCACACCACACAAGGGTTAGGGTAGATTGGTCACTGGCAGTGGCAGGTGTTGAGATCACATCGTATGTGACATTCCCAGACACAATGATATTCAGATATTCAGCTGTTTAATTTATGAGGGCAAAGGAATAGGAGAAGGATATGTTCCGCCCTGTTAAAGAAATAAAATAAAATAAAATACACATTAAAATGAACTTCTAAATATGAGTAGCCCATTTATGTGTTTCTTATACAAGAAATAAATACAAATATAAGTAATACATAATGTAACAGGCACGTCAACAGAGTCGTGGCTCAACAATTACATGGCCATCCAGGTAAAAGATCCCTGGGCCGCTATCTGGCTCACCGCTTCAGTCACAAAGCAAAGTCTTTCCCCCAGAGCAGCCCCCGAGAAACTGCTTAAAGCCCAGCCTTTTATCTTCAGTCTCAGCCTTGTACAGTCTGGGTGTGGTGCTCTCCATTATGGCTGGATGGAGCCAACAGCTATGGACATAGCAACTTTCTATTACTATCATCGGCGATAGTGGCGCCGCCCCTAGCGGTCGCCTGCGCCGGCGCTCCGGTTACTTTCTTACTCTTTAGTATTTTTTTCCTTTTTTTATCACGATGTTCGCCAGAAAAACATCAACAATTAACTCATACGGCCGCGATGCACTCATGGATATAAAAATTTCCCTAAACGAACAACTTTGGGACTTTTTATCCGTGGGAGCAGAGTGGCCGGCGGAAATCCTACGCGGGAACACTCGCAACAACAACAAAAATGGAGTCGCTGTTCCACGAGCCGGCCCACGGAGGAAGCACCGAGGTAAACGAGGCGGCATTCGGGTCAGAATGAGGACGCAACCTTACCGTCCACCTCTGCCAAGCATCCTTCTTGCTAACGTCCAGTCCCTGGAGAACAAGATGGATGAACTTCGAGCGAGGATTCAATTCCAGCGTGACACGAGGAACTGTTGCGTCCTCTGCCTGACGGAAACATGGCTGACCCCACTGGTGCCGGATGAAGCCATACGTCCAGCCGAGGCCTTCTCCGTGTTCCGCGGCGACAGAACGGGAGAGTCGGGGAAATCCAAAGGTGGAGGCGTCTGCCTAATGGTAAACAACCGCTGGTGTAACGCCAACAACACCAAATTCCTCTCCCACTCCTGCTCGCCGAACCTGGAACAGCTGACCATACTATGCCGTCCATTTTTTCTCCCCCGGGAATTCAGCACGGTCATCATTACAGCCGTTAATATCCCACCGCAAGCGGACACCGACGCAGCTCTGTCGGTTCTGTACGATGTGTTGTGCGGATTTCAGAACAGACATCCCGACGCGGCTGTGGTGGTGACTGGGGACTTTAACAGGGCCAACCTGAAAAAAGTTCTGCCGAATTTCCACCAACACATCACGTGTGCCACCAGGGGAGACAGAACTCTGGACCATTGTTACACTCCTTACAAGAACGGATACAAGCCCGTCTCGCTTCCTGCTTTCGGGAAATCAGATCACGCCGCGATCTCGCTGCTTCCTGTTTACAGGCCTCTGATCGCGCGGGATCTGGTGATGACGAGGGAAGTGAAGCGGTGGACGGACCAATCAGGGGCTGCGCTTCAGGACGCTCTGACTGACGTAGACTGGGACGTGTTCCAAGCGAGTTCAAGTGACGTCAGCGAGTTTACGGAGGTTGTAGTGAGTTTTGTGGCTACGCTCGCGGATGAAATCGTTCCCACGGTGAAAGTTCGGATATTTCCAAACCAGAAACCATGGTCCGCTGCGCTCTGAATGCGCGCACGGCCGCTTACAACGACGGACTTGTATCTGGTAACATGGACAATTACAAAGCGGCGTCGTACAATCTGCGGAGGGCGGTGAGGGACGCTAAACGGACGTACAGAGACACCGTGGAGCTGCAGATGGAGCGGGGGGACACAAGACGCTTGTGGGAGGGGCTGCGAACAATAACTAACTACAAGAGCAGCTCCTCCCCAGCCACGAGTGCGGACGCCTCCCTGGCCAACCAACTGAACTCCTTTTATGCGCGGTTCGAGTCTGGCAGCAGCACCGCTAGCTCGCCGGCTAATTGGAGCTACACCGCTGGGGACGAGCGCGCACTCTCAGTGTCCGTGCACGAGGTCAGGAGGGCTTTGATGCGGGTGAACACCAGGAAAGCTGCGGGCCCAGACGGCATATCTGGACGAGTACTGAAGACCTGTGCTAACCAGCTAGCTCCGGTGTTCACCACAATATTCAACATCTCCCTGGCTGAATCAGTGGTCCCATCCTGCTTCAAGAGGTCCACCGTCGTTCCTGTCCCGAAGATCGCCTCTCCAACCTGCCTGAATGACTACCGTCCGGTGGCCCTCACCTCGGTGGTCATGAAGTGTTTCGAGAGGCTGATTAAGGATTACATCTGCGCCTCCCTCCCCCGCACCTTGGACCCGTTGCAGTTCGCGTACCGGCAGAACAGATCCACGGATGACGCGGTCTCCCAGGTACTGCACACCACGCTCACGCACCTGGATGGCCAGAAGGGGGCCTATGTGAGAATGCTGTTCATTGATTATAGTTCAGCTTTCAACACCATAGTCCCCACCAGACTGGCTGTCAAGTTGTTGGAGCTAGGATTGAATGCTCCGCTGTGCACCTGGATCCTGGACTTCCTCACAGGCCGCCCCCAGGTGGTCAAGGTGGGGAAGTACATGTCAAGCTCCCTCACCCTGAATACAGGATCCCCCCAGGGCTGCGTCCTCAGCCCCCTACTGTACTCCCTGTACACACATGACTGTGTGGCCAGGTCCAGCTCCAACACCATCATCAAGTTTGCTGACGACACCGTGGTCGTGGGCCTGATCACCGACTGCGATGAGAAGGCCTACCGCGAGGAGGTGGCTGACCTGTCACTCTGGTGCCAGGACAACAGCCTCCACCTGAACGTCAGCAAAACCAAGGAGCTGATTGTGGACTTTAGGCGTGGATCACAATCGAGGACGCACGCGCCCTTGTGGATTAATGGGACTTCTGTCGATAGGGTGAGCAGCTTCAGATATCTGGGAGTCCACATCACAGAGGACTTAACATGGACTGTTCATACAGACACTCTGGTGAGAAAGGCGAGGCAGCGTCTCTACCACCTCAGGCAGCTGAGGAAATTCCGGGTCTCGGTGAGGATCCTCCAGTCCTTCTACTCTGGAGCAGTGGAGAGCATCCTGACAGGCAACATCACTGCCTGGTTTGGGAACTGTACTGCCCAGGACAGGCGGGCCCTGCAGAGGGTGGTGCGTTCAGCCGAACGTACCACTGGAACTACCCTCCCCCCCTTGCAGGAGTTATACACCAGGAGGTGTAGTAGCAGAGCCCGTAGGATCATGAAGGATCCTCATCACCCCAACAACGGACTGTTTCAGCTGCTGCGGTCAGGCAAGCGCCTCCGCAGTCACGCAGCGAGAACAGAGAGACTGAGATGGAGTTTCTTCCCTCAAGCCATCAGAACTGTCAACGCTGACCTCACCAGGGGTCCTAACTGAGCCATGCACTAGGCTCCACTACCTACTGTACTGTATGTAGCATACTGTACCGCATACTGTATCACTGTTCAGGGTTGTTCGTGATGCCGTATTGCTGCGCCGTACTGTTGTATACTGTGCTGTATTATCCCAAACACTACCTCACACTATTCACATTCACATGCCACTTTAATTCACATGCCACTTTAAATGCACATATCTGTATATACATAGCCATATTCCTTCAACCTATTCCATTTTATTTCAATTTATTTTTTATTGTATTTTATTCTATATATTTTTTATCTTATTCTATAAGTATTCCACTTACTGTATTACGTTTTAGGAGTCAGTTAGTCGGTCTATTAGAAAGGAATTTTCTACTTTTTATTTTATTTTATTTTTGTACTTTTTCCTAGGACTTATTGTGTGCTATCACCGGGTGCGTTGCATTACATTTCACTGCATATATGTATGAAAGTATGTATATGTATGTGACAAATAAAAATAAAAATATTGAATCTTACTATAACCCTCAGCCACTTACAATAACTCATTTATATTAATTTCCTATTTACAAAACCCCAATTGCCTGGCCAACTGATGGGAGCTGCATTCTCCAGAGAACATACCTATTTTGGTTGCTACTACTATTGACCACAGCAAACACAATTGATATAATGGAACTTGTGGTCACAATCACCCCTGAACTAAGGTGTGCAATTTTTACACTGTTGATGTATTCTATAGATTCACAGTGCGGCAGTGCATTGCACTGCTGCCTCACAGCAAGAAGGTCCTGGGTTCGATTACCGCCTGAGGCGCTGTCGGCATCCTGCTCCAGCGAGTTATCTCCCAAATAGGAGCCTTTCTGTGTAGAGTTTGCATGTTCTCCCCGTGCTCACATGGGGTTTCCTCCGCTTAACATCAGTAAGGACCACCACCAAAAACATGCACACCTCACCATCGTCTGACCAGCGATGGACACCTGGTACCAGGTCCCCGGGCGCGTCGATAAATGCTGCCCACTGCTCCTGGCCACCACACAAAAAGCGTGTGTGTGTGTATATATTTGCATGTGTTGTAGTGCGGTGTGTCAATAAAGATTATTCCAATGTTACACAATATGTTACAATCTCAACTTAATCTTTGGGAGTTAAATAGTAGGTGGATTAATATTTAACATGTATCTTTTATATTGCAGGCCATTGTATTATTGGAACTCTTTACGCTTTATTCCACCACAATAAGTTGTTTTGACATAATTAAGGACTTAGTGTGAGAATTCTATTCAACTCATCGTTCACGTGAAAGTCCTCATTCACTGTACATTACACCAACTGAATCAAACAAACCAAGAGTAGGAACATTGAACAACTCTTTACTTTTTTACCCAGTATCCAATGATTAGAATTTGACAAAAAAAACTCCCATTAGAGAATGTACAGCAGGCAGAGGAGAGGAGACAAGTGCTTTAATGTTGGGATGAAAAGTCTGGCTCTCTTTAGAGATTCAGTCAGCGGAATTTACGTATATCCACATAAATGGAATCCTCTCTTTAACCTAGGCTGTCAACATGATTGGCATACAACACAGTATAGGGTGAGTCTGCAAGTGGAGTTCCACTTCTCAACCTGCAATGCCACTTTTTATTCATTCTTTAATCATTAGGAACTGCTACAACAACTTTGTCCTGTGGATGACCTGTGAGATGACAAGAGCACAGCTTTTTTTGCAAAGAACCGCCACATATCACCCTTGCTGGAGACTGATCTTACCATGTTGTGGTCTATAAACGACTAATCCTGTACATGGAAAAATGTAAACAGAACCACATGGGACAACATACAGCAATCTGTTCTCTTCCTGTGACAGCTATGGCTGTAAATGAGTACGGGACTTTTCTCAATTTGTTCTGGAGTATGCAGTCGGAATTATGTCGTAGCACCTCCAAGCAGCGGAAAAGGCCAGGGAGCCCCCCTTAGTCCCACAGCTGTATAGGCACTCCTTGACTGCAAGGAAGCCCTGAGAACCTAATTTTAACATGTGGGTTTTGGCTAGCTGATGCAATTCATGCACTCTTTATAAGGAGGCTGTATTTGTCCTGATGAAAACTGAGAGATTGACCATTCTTTATGTTCCGTGCTGCATTATTGCAAGTGAACGTTTCTATTAATGTATGAATGTTTTTTATATTGTAGTTATTTGAAATGATGCACTTATAGTGGGCTGCTTAATAAGTAAATGGAGTGATGCAGTTCCAGTTTTGTCCAGCAGAGTGCATCAAAACACAACATTTGTCTCTGATAAATAATATGTTACCCATCGCAGATTTAAGGTACTTTTTCTTTTCACTTCATTTGATATTGGAGAAACAGAGCTTCAAAACAAGGTGTCACTTGGGCCAATCAAGCAATTGTTTTTAAAGCTATGGCTTGTTAATGATGAGGATGTGGTGTGTTTCTGAGATTATCACCTTCAGAGGCTCTGCGTTTTGTTTACAGAGGTGACATCAGCTTTGCGTGTTATGCCGCCGACACAACCTTGAATCCAGGTGTGTGTATAAAACGTACGATTTGTGACCCGCAGTCTTTAGGGTCATTTGGTGGCTTTTGACTTTGGCTTATGACTTGTTAATGACAAAGAAGTGGCAAACTGTGATTCTGAGATAATCACCCAGACATTTCATTCTTGATGAATGTGATGTGTTGATGAATGAAGGTGTGACCGCTGACGCTGACTTGATTAAAATAATAGTTTTATTACACAAATCAGCATCAAACCAGACTTGCCTAGGACATCCAGGAGAGACCTGAGCCGGATGGAATCTCTCCCAAGCGGCGCTGGACACTCGCTTTTAAAGCTGTACAGAGATAACATGCCACATCTAGTTCCAACCCATAGGTGCCCGCTCAGCCTCTTTCTTGCCATCTAAACATTTCCTCCTCTGGCCAGGGTGGAAGAATCAATAAAATTCCTCTCCCATAGGGCCTGTGAATAGACCCGTTGTTGTTTTCGTTCTCCGTATGACATAGAAGCAATAAATCTACAGTAACATACGTTACTATTATTCCCGCACTACATCTCAGCTTTGGGAGCTCAGTGACCTATTTACCTCAAACCAGACACTTCATATTCCCCCCTTCGAGACTATACATATATACATACATATAAGTCTCGACAGAGAGAAGAGTAATTGAACTTACAATGTTAATTGGCTTAATAGAATCACTTGATAACAAACAAAATTGATTATAATATACCCTTCTCACCATGCTTAGTCGTAGCAATACAGAAAATTTGTGGAGTGTGAGAGCGAAAAATCCATCTGGCAGCTTCCTTTCTTTGTACATCCATCAATCAATCAAGACAGGAAAATTCTCTCACGGTCCCTCTGCCCCAGGCAACCACCTAAGGTACTCCAAATCAATTAACAGAAAAAGCCGAAAGGTTTAGAAAATAGTATAGGATGTCACATATAAATGCATACATTTAGAACCTTGAACCATTTAGAAAAAATGTGTCCAAAGTCAGGCTGGTCGACTCATCGGACCTTCCAGTGGACCTTTCCCTGCCTAGCACCAATGTCCCTCAAAAAAACCCAAAAAAGAAAATACCTGAGGTCCCAATGTATTCACTTCATCCTATTACAGACAAATCAAAGAAAACAATAGCAAAACAAAGTAATATGTCTTGTTAAAAATATCTAGTGTAGAGTACAGGATATTCATCAATAATACAGTTACATTGTAGTAAACAAACTCCAATATTATAAAAACATTCAGGACACATATGTATGTATTGAACTGTTGCTTTGGAACACCATCAACTTTGGATGATATTTCACTCGACACCCCTGATCATGATGTCCTCATTCAGGTTCCGCCGTCAATTTTCATCCTCCATTTTTGAGTGTCCATGTTTGAATGTTCAAGTCCATCAGGCTGTTAGGAACTCTGGACACAGCCACCCTCTGACTGGTCCTGAAAGAAAGAATCACCAGCCAGTATCTTGCACAAACATCAAATACAGTATAATAATTTCACTTTTGCATTATACTTAGGATTAGGGTTAGACATTATTCCAATATATGATTAACATCCTTCTTTTCCCCCCTTTGTCCATGCATTTTCCTTGTTAACAATAGTGTTGAGTATACGACGGAATCAGATATTTAGAATAGATATTTCTCTACTAGTGTTAGTGTCGTGTGGGCCCTGTGTAGTTTTATTGGTTTACTGCTAATATTAGTATGCATGTTGACTGGTATTATGAGGGTGTGCTTCATGGACTACTTGGGACAGTGGGATCAATGTTTTTCCTGGTTTGTAGTTGTTTTCCGTATGGTGAGGCGCTAACCAGCAAGACGCGTATGATGGCAACGAGACACAGCTGTTGCTAATGGGCGAGAACAGCAGACGGCAACCGATTGGTTTCCCCGTAATGGACAGCAAATAAGAGAGGCCGATTGGAACTCGTTGGAGGACAAGTTCCCCGTGAGCCGCCAGGGGAGGAGAGGTTCCCCGCGAGCCACCAAGGGAGGAGAGGTTCCCTGCGAGCCACCAAGGGAGGAGAGGTTCCCTGCGAGCCACCAAGGGAGGAGAGGTTCCCCGCGAGCCGCCGGGATCGGCTACTCGGTACTGACACGGCCACGACGACGGCCACGTCGACGGCCACGACGACGGCGCCGTACCGTTCTTGTTCTCTGCAGTGCGTCGACAGAGAAGACAAGCCGACGAAGGACATATGTTCTGCGATCTCAAGCACTTCCTAAAGGAACGGTGACTTCTGGAATCCTGTAGTGTTTCTGTGCGAGTCGGCCGCCCTATCAATGAAACGGGAAGGCTCATATTGTCTGTTTGTTCTGTCAGCTACAGCGATCGATCCCCTCCTGGAATCCCAAGAGTGACGTCAGCTCTATCGGGGGACTCCGGGCCATTCCTGCTGTCAAAGTAAAAGTCCTGGCTGCTTGGGATCTACTCAACTTAGGAGCCCCGCAACCGGTGAACTTTCTGCCAGGTCTGCGGTGAAAATTGACGGATCCCACTCTGCCTTGCGTTTGTTTCTTCTTTTCAGTCGGGAGGGACCCCGACCAAACGGACAATTTATCTTTCTGTCTGTTTGTGCCCTTAGTACTTTGTACCTTGTGGTAACCTGCCAAAGTGTTAGATTTGGGGGTAGGCCTTAGACAGGCCACCAGTAAGGTTAGTGCGGTCCATAACTTACGGGTGCGACTGGTGTGCTGGTTTGAGAGATTTGTGGTAGTCCAGTCACAACTCTAAAGAAGGGTTGCTATGAATGCATTTTATACAGTTTGCCGTGAATGCATTTTTATACAGTGTGCTGTGTCTTAAACCGTGTGCATACATTCGCTGTAATTTAGACCCAGACTGCTGTGTGGTTGTCATCGGCTCTGGGGCCTCCTTATCAAGTGCAATTGGTGGAGTTATTTTAATGGATGAATTGTAATAAAATAACTTCTTAATTGACGCTCGTTGCCTCTGTGTTGTGGTGTGTCCTGGGATTTCCTGCATCAACGGGGTTGTCCTTAAGACTTTGTGACATTAGCTCCTAACTACACACCTCTACCCAATTCAGACCTGTATGCTGACAGATTTTAACAATGCGATTTTTCAGCACCCCATTAATTTTTCACAAACACCTTGGCTTTGCAGATGATAAACAGCTCCTAAACGTTGTTTAATTCCCAATTTTTGCTGATTTAATTTTACTGAACTCCACGAACTCTTTCCCATTATCTGAGGGTATGCGATCTGGAAGTCCCCACCTGCTTATGACCTCACGACACAAAAACTTGGCAACTGACTGAGCATCTTTACGCTTTGTTGAACATGCCTCAGGCCATCGTGAAAATCTATCCACGACAACTAACATGTATCTTTTACCTCCTATTGGTCTTATCATGTCAACAAAATCCACAACCAACTCACGCATGGGACCTGTCGGAGTTGGAATGTGACCGGGTGGGCTCATCACATCCCTCCTAACATTGTTTTTAAGACAGATTGTGCATCTGCCTTTGACATAATCAATTTGCTCAAGCAAGTACCGTGCCTAAAAACCATACTCTTTCGTGATTTTTCTCCTTACCTCCCCCCTTGCAACATGGGCTAACCCATGTGCTTCCTGAATCATCAGACCTAGTAGGTCAGGGGGTGCTACCATCAGTCCTTCATGATTTCTCCACAGACCAGCAGAATCTTGTGTGGCCCCTCGGTCCAACCATATTTGTTTATCTATGGCTGACGCCGCTTCTTGCATCGCAATCATATCTCTGAGCGTGACTTTATCTTCCAAGTCCACTTCATGGGTGACCAGAAGAACTTTTCCTGCTTTGTTTGCTCCTGTAACTGCTTTAGCAGCCTCATCCGCTGCTTTGTTACCTTGAGTTACCCTTGACGTGTCCATTTTGTGTACTGCACACTTAGCTACAGCTATTTCCTTTGGCTTCATCATTGCATGCAACAATTTCATTATCTAAGCATGATGCTGTATCGGAGAACCATCGGTTTTCTTAAATCCTCGATTTTTCCACACCGATCCAAATAAATGACACACATTATGTGCATATGCAGAATCTATATATTGTCACTCGCTTGCCTTCGGCCAATAGACAAGCTTCAGTCAGGCCCACGAGCTCAGCAAGCTGTGCAGAAGCAGGTTGTGGTATTACTTCTGCTTTCTCAACAACAAATTCAGTTCCCTGGGATTTGACTAATGCGTAACCAGCATTCAATGTGTCTCCTATTCGATAGCAGGACCCACAAATACTCCACATCTGACACATGTAGTGGGAAAGCTTGCAAGTCTGATCTGAGCTTTGCATATCTCTCTACTTCCTGAATACAATCATGTGACTCTCCATCCTCTGGTGTTGGTAAATTCTCAGCTGGATTTATCCTGACGCACCTTACTAAGTTGACATCTTCCTGCTCTAAGAGCCTATGATAGTCTCTTAGCCTAGACATAGTCAATGTACATTTACCGAAGTACAAAAGATTTCTAAGACTATGATGGGTAAGAATTGTCACTGGTTAACCCATAGTTACTGATGATGCTTTATCATACATTAGATGAACTCCCACCATTGCTCTGTAGCACTGTGGTAGCCCCAATTCTACCTCTGAATAGGCAGTAGAATAATACGAAACAGGTTGAGGACTTGTCCCTGTACCTGTGGGCTGACAGAGAACTGCACATGCATATTTGCCTCCAGTGGACGTAGCCACATACAGCAAAAAGTTCTTAGAGTAGTCTGGCAGCGCTAGCGCTGGAGTTTCTTGTAACCTCTGTTTGATCGTTTCAAATGCCATAAGACCTTCCTGCGTCCATTTGAGGTTACAATGGAGTTGAGCATTCTCAGTCTCTTTATCATGGCTCTCAAAGACCCTTAGGCAGGCATAATCTTCTACCCAGGCTGAAGAATATCCCGCAATGCCAAGAAATGTCATCATCTCTCTGACTGTTCTAGGCTTTGGTGCCGTTCGAATGGCTTCCAAATGACTTTCATAGATGCTTCTGTTTCCATGGGTTATTGTTTGACCCAAATAAACAACTTTTTCTTGACAATACTGTAGCTTCTTCTGAGAGGCCTTGTGTCCATTGTCTGCCAATAGCTGTAACATGAGAGTCCTCATGGCACGTTTCCTTATCTGGTGAACAGATGACGATGTCATCCACATACTGAATGACAGTACTTTTCAAGATCTGATCAATCCCAGCCAAGTCATCCTGCAACACTTTATTGAAAATGTGAGGGCTATGTTTGAATCCTTGAGGAAGCCTCTTGTACTTGACATACAAAGGACAAACCTCCTTTGTATGTGAATCCAAACAATCCTTGACTTTCTTCGCTCAATGGAACACTAAAAAATGCTCCACACAAATCCAACACTGTGAAGTGTGTAGCCTCTGGAGGAATTTGGGCTAACAAGGTATGTAGATCTGGTACATCTGCTGGAAAATCCTTCACCACTTCATTTATCGCTCTTAAATCATGTACCAAGCGATAGGACTCATCTGGTTTCTTTAAAGGCGATATAGGCGTATTGCTCTGAGGATCCAAACATATTTCCACAACACCTGCTTTTAACAGTCCTTCAATTTGTGGTTCAATCCCTTTGAATGCCTCCTCCTTTAGTGGATATTGGTTCTTCCAAGGAGGTTTGGTTCCTGGAATCAGTTCAACTCTCACCGGTTGGGCTGACTTCACAAGTCCGATGTCAGTACTATGTTGTGACTACAAACATTCTGGAATTTGTTGCAGCATCTCCTCTCTCATGCTGTCTGAGTCCAATTTAGCGCTGAACATTGACTCATGTGTCATCTGCACCACTTGTGGTTGTCCTTGTCCATGAGCTGAAATCATGATTTTCATGAACTTCTGTTCTTCACTTATCCAGATATCAAGATTCTCCTTTATTGGTGAAAAAATGGCTTCCTCAGCTTCTGCCATCATTTCTCCTATTTGCTTCTGCTCAAATCCTTCAGCCACCATTAAAGTCACATGTGGCACATTTTTCTCAATGTCATACTCTTTCTCGAGATACTCATTAGTGTTTATCTTCATAGCTGCTCCTTGTGGTCCCACAATTATGCAGCATGAGGTCAGCTGAACATGCTTGGGTTGACTACTCAACCATTCTTCTGGATCCTATTGGTCAGCTTTCTTGAAATATTTCAGTGTGCAGTGATGTGGATACTCAGGGGGCTTAGCATCAGGCATATTTGCCACAATGAACTTCTCCCACATCTTGGCTGGCTCTAATAGCTCTGGACTAAGATTTCCAATCCAATATACTGAAGGAGTCTCGGTCTCTGGTGCCATAAAAAATTGGTGTTAGACATCAGGTGGCACATCCACCAGACAGCCGTCCGGTGTACACCGTATTGTACAACTTAGTTTGCACATAGCATCTCTTCCCAAGAGTGCAATGGGCGTATGTTCTGACACTAAAATAGGTGGTGTGATTTTCCGATTTCTACAGCAGAACTCAATTGGTTTTGTGAGAGGAATCAGCTGTTTCACACCCTCAAACCCGATTGTCCATACCAATTGGTCAGACATGGGGAAATGTATAGCATCTTCAGGCTGAACACAGGTGAATGCTGCTCCGCAATCTGCCATTACTTCCAATGGCTTATCATTTATTTTCACCTCTATTTTTGGATCTTGTTCCGGCCCTGATACTACCAGCTGACACCTCCCTTTCAAGTCTTCCGGGCACCCCTAGAAACCAGGTTCCGGATCCCCGTAAGGGTTCGCCGGTCCCCTGGGTGGCTGTGTTGTCCTCTGAAGCCTCCTCTGAAGCCTCCTCTGAAGCCTTCTCTGAACCTGTAGCAGTCACGTACAAATTGACCTAGTTGTCCACAATTATGACACGCTCCTTGAGACTGTTGGAAATTTCCTCCTCTTCCTCTTCCTAAATTTCCTTGACCTCTACCTTTCCATGTTTGTGGTTGGTCGAAAACTGGCTGTGTAAAGGAGACAGTGGGGACCACAGGTGGTAGAACCTGAATCTGTCCTTGCTGTGGTTGTGGTGGTACTTGATTTGGTTGTGGCTGGCTCTGCATAACCACAGCTTGTTTCTTTTCCTTCTTCTTGTTATCCACCAACTGTATTTGGTTGAGTTTTCTGAGAGTCTCCTGGTCCTGTTCCTTCTGGTCTTGTTCCTTTTTCCGATATAGCTCCACTTGATGCGCTATGTGGTCCGTATAAACAACTTTGGTCATGCTTCCAAGACAAACCACTTCTGCCAATTTGCTCCTCACTTATAGAGGCAGCCCCTTCTGTATTTTAGCTCGGAGATTTCTCCATTCCATTCAGATCTGGATCATTTCCTGTGACATTTCTCCACACTTGAGTTCTTGACACATAAGCTCTTGGATTTTCCTGTGGGCCCAATGACTCGATAAAGATGATGTCCAGGTGTACGTTTGTTGGAAATGCATCTCTCAATGCTCTCCACATCCAGCCTCTACTTGCAGAAAACAATTCTGGATCATACACCACAGTTGCCACGTATCTGTTTAGGCCTGCCGCCTGCAGGATCTCTTCCATAGCTGGGACTCCAATGAGGCTAGCCAAAAATCTTTTAATATCTCCTATGGCAGGCTGTGTTCCCATCAACACCTCTTCCAGCTTTGAGATCCATGGATGTGCTCCATCTTAAGAGTGGGTAACTTTTCAAGTATGTTACGCATGTCTGTATTCTGCCAAGGCTTGTATTCTAATTTTTGTCCTCTAATTATCACCGGACACATTTTGTCGGATCTCTTTCCTTTTCTTAGACGTAGTGCATTCCTCAAAGTGTCTGGTTTTTGAGGCTTTTTCTTCCGTAGTTTCTTCTCCGTTTTTTGTAGTTCTTGTAATCGTTTTTTCCAATGCTTGTTGAACTTCGGGACAGGTGGAGTCACGTATGTCCTCGAGGCATCCGTCTATACTCCTCTCAATTTCTCTTAAAACCATACATCTGTCATCTCCTACCCCAGTGCTGGCTGCTAACGGTTGAAAACAGGAAGGACCTTCTTCCTCCGATTCTTCATCGCTTTCACCCTGTTCACTGTCATCCGTGTCGTCCGTTCCTGGAACCATTTTCCTCACTGATCAATCTCCTTTTTTCTCTTCTTTAGCCAACATCCGTCTGACTGCTGGGTCGTATCCTCCAATAGCTTCGTCAGAGTCACTCCCAATCTCTTCTCCTATTTTCAGACTTCTGACTCGTTGTCTGCTTCCCAAATGGTTCCTTCTCTTGGTACTGTTGGAGCTCGGATACATCTTGATGGTTGTTTTAGCCTTGCCCATCCCTATTATTTGCTCATCTTCATCTTTGAAGAGATAGTTGCCTTACTGTGTAATCACTGGGAGCTGGGGATAAACATCAGTGAACTTCACCTCCTTCTCATAAGGCGGGGGCATCTTTACAGATGCTGTATGTGAGAAGGGTGCGATAACCTTCTCCATCAATTATTCTGTTTCCTTTTCATTTTTCTTTATTTCTTGTCTACTTTGTTCTTTTTTTTCCTTTGCAGCTTCAAACCATGTCTGTCCCTCCTTTACGAACAGCTGCAGAATGCCAAGTTCTGTTTGTCTTTTCTCCGTGCGTCCCTTTCCTTTCTTGCCTTTCTTTTGATTTACTTTATATTTGGACACAAGCACCTGCATTGTTTTAATCACATCCGGGTTAAGAGTTCCTTCAACTGGCCATGGTTGTTCAATGTCAGGCCAACGCTTGCTCCAGTTTCCTTATATTTTTGCAATATCTTTAATAAGGGGATTATTCTTTTGCACTACATCAATAGGAGTGATTACTTTTGTAATTTTAGTATCCATTTTTGACATCCTAATGACCCTCTTATTTTTCTTTTATTGTAAATCGAATTGAATTATCTTAAAATTTGTTTATAAAGCCCCGTGTAATCACACTCAACCAAAAACACCTGAATTTGCCAAGCCCAAAGGAGACCAATTGCTTCCCACTTGTGAAAGCCACTTCACTTGTTCACCATCTGATGCATCGGATCACACTCATTTATGTTAAATTATCAAAATTATATCAATGTTCACTCTCAAAACAGCCTAGATAAACCATACTCAGATAATGAAACCAAATATTCACAGAACTCAGCAGTATTTAAATCAAATCAACTTTTCCACATGTGATCAATCAATCAATAATACTCCATTAATTAGGCAAATGTCTTAATTGGTCAGTCCGTTGCCAAGTCTCTCACTAAATAATTGCAAATGCAATGTATGAAAAAGAACTACTACAAACCCATATGTGAAAACAAGCTAAACATGTATATTATAACTAAATGTATAGGCATATAGGTAAATGCAGGTGAGGTCTGTTGAAAGAGTTTGTTGATAAACCATACTGGCCTTTATCTGGTTTAGATGGATTCAGGATTCCAAAACGTTGTCATCCACAAGCCTCAGTGTCTGTGAAGATCTGCCAGATGTCTTGTCATCTGCCCTATGGATGATTCAGTTCAGACTCATTCCATCTTCTCTGTTTTTCCCCCAGCTTTCACTCAGCATAGTTAAAGAGAAGAATAAAGAAAAAAGAAAAAGAACAACAGAAGAGTTCAAGTTCAGTGTCTTAGGCTCACTCTAAATTCTCATACAAACTGCAATACAATTCAGTGTGACAGACATTATCATCTTTTTTATTTTGCGCGTACTTGAAATAAAACAATAGTTACTTTTAATCATGCAATGCATTTAAAGTCTAAAGAGTATATTAGTCAATCTGATATCACTTTTCATTAGTTATTTTTATTCTATTTATCTATTTATTTTTATTTTATCTTATTATTTTTTCTTCTAACTACTGAGAGAAAAGAGTAGGCGAGGGGGGGGGGGGGCTCAACAGCCTCTCTTGTCAGGAGGAGTTACCCAAGTTCCACACTGTGTGAAGCACCACCCCTTGCTCCACCTCTTAAATTTAGCAAAGACTTCCAGTATGGACTGGTCGTCAGCGAGTGAACATCCTGTTTTGGCTCCCGTAGGGACAGCCCAGCCCAATGCAGTTACGCACAATCGTAAATCAAAACTGTTTTCTCTCAGCAGCCGAAACACAAAACCTCTTTTCTTGCATCTAGGACGGGCGTCTCCCTTCACCCCAACAAGACCATCCGCTTCTTCAACCAGACAGGACTCACAGAAATCACCGCCACACACACCCCACGCATAAAAAGAAAAGGAAAAAACCGACACACTAAACAAACAATTCACAAATCCTACTTCCAATTCAGAGCAGGAGATTGTCTTTTCTTTTCTGGATGTGTGCATGCATGTGGAGGCAGACTGTGGCTCAAGTCCTTCAGAAGGCTTATTTTGTTATCAAATATATAAAGTCCTGTAAAGGTTCATATCTCACATATCTCGCTCACACACAAAAAGAAAAAAAGAAAAAGATATGTCTGTCCTGCAACACATCCAATCCCCCAGAGACTTCAACAGCGCTTAGCTTTATGTTTTAACGTCGACTCATGTATACTTTTCTAATTTCATCAAAATTTTCACTTTGGCCAAACTTTTAACAAATTATCTTTTTAATCAGATTCTCTCATCATGCATGTTCACTAGTTCTCCAGCGCAGGTTCAGAACCGGTTTTTCCCCACTTTTCTTCTCAAACTTTATTTTTCATCTTATAAGCCCTTAACTTGTAGCTCTTTTTATTTCACTTTTAATCTTACTTTAGGATTTCAACTTTTATCTCTTTTTCACTTTTCATCTTACTTTAGGCTTTTAATTTTTATTTTTGTAATTTTTGTAAAAAAATAAAACTTCAATTTGGTGGCTGATGGGCTTCCCAAGCAGGGGATTTTGGAGATCCTAAGGAACTAAATAAAGGGTACTTGGGCTTAACCTACATCCCATCCATCCCCATCCCTGCACGGTGCTCATACAATCAATGTTTTGGCCTCAGAAAAATTGAATTACACACGTTAAAAAGAAAAAGGCTCGGTATCCATGATGTCAATACCAACCAGACAATTCCTATTATTTACTGAGTAAGAATCCACTTAATGACACCAAAACATTTTCAAGGTATTCTGTTATTTTTACTAGACCTGTGTAAAAAAAATAAAATAAAAAAGCATTCGTTTACACCAAGACTGTGTGACTACGAAAACAGGACAAAGTCGGAATCATGGTGAAGCGGCAATTTGGTCACCTCATTGTCCACACAATGAACATTTTAAATTCAGACGATGAAGCATGTCTCCTGTTGGAACAAGTCAGCCACGTGTTACAACAAAGCAGGGTTGCCAGGTCTGAGCTTTCACGCAATTGGGCTACTTTTGAAGTGCTGCCCCAGGGTGTGTAGACCTATTTTGAAAGCAAATTACATTAAATATTTATAAATAAAAATGGGGTGGTGATGATGAATGGAACGAAGCCGTGTGTAATGGGAACACGTTCTCCGTGAGTCCTCCGGCACCATAAGCAGCTCAATAAGGCCTCCCACGTGTTGAGCCTGCTGCATGCTGGCCAGAGCAGCTCGTTAACACATCACGTTTACCTTTTATTTCTTAAAAACAAACAGTTCAAAAACATCGGAGGAAATATTTACATCATAAACACTAACCCATTTTGCTAGCTAGACAGAGTTAACTATAAAGCAGTTAGCCAAGTCGTCTAGGCTAATCAGCTAATTGGCTAATTGGCTAATCAGCGGCTGGTTGTCAATGAGGAGTCCAATAGACACACACACACACGCACACATACAGTATCGGTCTGTTTGTCCTTCGATTATCTCGACAACCGTTCATCAGATCTACTTCACACTTGGCAGGGTGTGGTGCCGGTGACCCGGGGACGTTCTGTGTCGGAATTGGTGCAATGTGGACACCATAAAGTACCATGGTTACTTTGCAAAAACCACATCCAATCGTTGTGGAATTTCGTAAGGGCAGGAGCAAATTGTTATTTTCAGATATCTAATTTCCAAAAGCCTGTCACCAAACAGTGATTTGCGTCGCTCATTTCCGTTAACTGCCGTGGCTGTGGTGTTCGGTCAGACATTATTCAAAGGGATTTCCAAATAATAAAAATGAACCCAAAAAACGGGACGAAGAAGCGGAACCATGTGGCCCTCCTCTCCTTCTTCCTCTTCTTGTTTTACGTTGGCTGGCATCCAGCTCATTGGTGCAATAGCGCCACGGTCTACTCCGGAGTGCGGATCATACATGAGACATGGAATGGAAATCCTTAAAAAAAAAAAAATTATATATATATATATATATATATATATAACAAATAAATAAATAAATAAATAAATGAAAATAAAACACACCCAGAACAAAAATTCTTCCTCCTGTTTTTTAAAACCTAGTCCTGCTTTAAAATCCCTATCCATGTCCGTCACCCTAACACCCTATCCCTGATTATCCATCATATCCCATAGTAAGAACCCTGCGTCTGCTCTGAGAGCTGCCAGACCCGTGCTCTCTCACCCACGCCCAGGCATCCTTTGAGTGTGAATTCCTGCCGCCCCCCGGTTCCCCCTCACTATTCCTCGCCACCTCCGCCTGCGTCCCATACTTCCCACAGTTGGGACCTGCCCGCTCTGCGGCCGCTTGTTCCCTCGCACGGCGTTCAGTGTCCTGTCCCGTGCACAACAGCCCCCCGACCGGAACCTCGTCAACGCCGTTGCCTCTCTCCTGTGTCCACTACGAATCCCAGTAACTTTGACCCTCCTGCGAATAAGCTACAGATGCCCCCCCCCCCGCCCCCCGCCTGCGCTGGAACCGTCGGGAATGTGACCTGACCCCCCCCCGTGCCCTTTTCCCACTGCACCAAAAGGCCCGGTGACACCCGCTAGCATCCGGCATTTGTCACCGGTGGGAAAGGAAAAAATTTGGACCCCAAATTTTTCGGGATTTTAGTCGGCCCCACTTGTGGTTCGTTCGATGTGGACTGGAGACGTGGGTCGACCGCGTTGGAATCCCGGAGGCCGGCGCATAATTAGACAGGAATATCCGTGTATCATTCCATCGTTTCATGTCCCATTTTAGAATCCTAAATCAGAAGTTACTGACTTTTTTTGGGGGCACAATGGAGAACCCCTCCCCCAGGCCCCCCGCCAGGTTCCAGGGGGGACTCCAGCCCCGCCCCAAGCCGCTCCCCGCGAATGTCCGGTACTCCGCACTGCCTTTTTTTTTTGTTTTTTTCAACGTTTTACAGCTTTACATCATTGTTTGTTTGAGTTGCCGTCTCCTCTGCTGTTTTATTCCCACTCACACTGGAACCACGACACGCCCCTTTTCACGCGTGGTCGTGACATCAGACGTGATGCACCAGAAAAAAAACGGCCTCTCCACCTGCGAAGGGAAAGGTGTCAGTGCCCTATTTTTGTTTTTATTTTGGTCTAACGGTGTCTGGTTTTCTGTTCTGGTGACCGGCTGAAGGACTTTGTATCGTAGGTGGTGGCGACGACGCTGAAGTTGTCTTCTGATTCGACTGAACACTGGAAGTGAGAAGCCGCTTCACAGCGCCTGTTTTCATGGTGCATTCAAATTCCTCTGAATATTTTGGCTTTTCTTTTCAACACGCAGACCACCTAAAACCATGTCTAGATCTGTACTTATAGTAGTCAAACCTGAACTAAACTATAACAAACAGCCCATATTGCTTTTCTAGCATAGTTTCTGAGTTCTGAAAGTAATATTCTATTTGTGAAAACAGGAAACAAGGCGGATTTTACTGTAATTTTCCACACTGGCCACATAAAACTAGGTATATTTCAAAAGCGACTGTATCTATAGCTGTGAAACCCGGACCAGATTATAATTTTTAAAAAGCCCATATTGCATTTCTAACATAATTTCTGTGAATTTGTGAAAGTTATATTTGTGTGAAAACAGGATCAAGGTGGGTTGTACGGTATTTTCTCCACACAGGCCACATAAAACCAGGTATATTTAAAAAAAAAAGACTGTTTTTATAGCTGTGAAACCTGGACTAGATTATTATAACAAAAAGTCCATAATATGTTGTTTTTTTTTGTTTTGTTTTGTGTTGTTTTGGTTTTTTTAGAAACTTAAATGCATTTCAGTTTCTGATTTGTCGCCGTGTGGTCCATGTTTCCGGGGGAACATTATTTTAGCGACACACGCCGGAAGTCCGTGCGCCCGCTAGCCTCGCTTAGCTTGTTTTTGTTTCCCCTCCGCAGCGCTCGTCCGTCCCCGCGTCGAAATGTGGAGGTTAGACACCCTGAGGGCGGGTATCAGCCGCCCGCTGGCCGCGGCCGTGGAGGAGATTTTGGGGTTATTTGAAAAAACCATCTCAGAGTACGAGGAGAAGGTCTCTCGTTTACAAGAAGAGAACCAGGGCCAGCGCGAGTTACTGGACGCTGCGCTGAGTGCCCGCGTTGTGCTGCACGGAGCAGGTGTGGAAGCAGGCATTGATGTTAATACCACATGCTTTCCTTAAAAATCATTTGCTAGGTCATAAATATCGAACCGTCGATCGGTCTGAGGCGGGGGGAGCTCCTACCCTCCTCTGCTGCTCGAGCTCCACTGGGTCCCTCTTACCGTGGACGCGGGGGTATGGACGTTGGGGTCTATACTGGGGACGACGACGTGATGTTTGGTTTTGATGACAGATTGGATGAAGGAACCCACACGATAAATGTCATTCACTTGTAAAACTATGATTTCGACTACTACACAATACTCAAATACAGTTGCAGAATGTATGTGGGCGCTGTGCGATGCCTCCGAAGGCCTTTGTGTGCATAAAAGGAAGAGAGTGAAGTAGTTTAATGATATGCATGAAGCATAATGACCTCACATAATATGACGTAAGATATATCTCATTATATAAGCTGTGATGTGACGTATATATGTAGTAAGCGCCACACAAATCATACAAGTATGATATACACAATGCAAACAGGTCTACAGTCATACGCCGAATCACAACATTGTATGTATGGGCTGGGCAGTGCGTTCTAAGCAAAGTGGAGGCAGTAGAAAGAGGGAGAAAACACACCAGGGGGAATAGTTTACATATAAATTAAACCAGTATCATAGTTTATTAAAACAAACAAACAAACAAAAAAAAAGTTCCTCAAAAGTTATACCGGCTATTTGAGTATTTACATAAACATTTTTCACACTTTGAAAAAGACAAGAAAAAAGGCCTTTGATTTTGTGGAATTGCAGTTGTGGATATGAACTTAAGCCCTATGAGTATTACATTTATCATGTGGATTTAATTTTTCCAATCTGTTTATCAAAATAAACCAAAACCACTTTTTTTTGTTCCAGTATTAAGAGCGGACACATTAAATTTGGTCTTGCTACAACATCTATGATGGTAGCTAGTGGAGCTCATGCAGCAAAGGATGCTGCATCTTCTAACTCTTCTCTGGAAGACAAGATCTGAATGGCGTTACTGAAGTTTCCACTTCCACTTGGTCTCACTCTCCTAGTTTTCCTCCCTGTGTCTGTATCGCAGCGTTCCCTCCAGAGCTCCAGCAGCTCTCTATCTGTAAGAAGGAGCTTCCCCCTGAGCAGAGGGAGTGGAGCCCCCGTCCGGCCCAGAAGGAGCCAGAGCCCCCACACATTAAAGAGGAAGAGGAGGAGTTCCCTGTGAAGAGGGAACACGATGAAGAGTGGTCCCAACTTCATCAGCGCCAAACTGAGGAGAACGGAGAGGCCGCACCTCTAGCCAGCACCTCAACTGAACAGATGGAAGAAGAAGTAGTAGAAATAGAAGTAGAAGTAGATCCAGAAGATCCAGCTGCTGCTTTAGAACCAAGGGGTGCGGTGCAGCTCCTTGCTGCACACTGTTCTGAACCTGAGACTGAAGACAGCGATGGAGGTTGGAAGGAGACCACGGAACCTACAGGTATCTGCTTTTCTTCTCCCACCAAGCTCTTCAACTGAGTCAGTTTCGACTAAACTGTTAGTTCATTTACGACTTCAATGGACTGCTGCATAAATCGCTTAAGCCAGTGTTTTTCAACCACTGTGCTGAGAGCTTGCCAGGTAGCACCAGTTGTATAATTTGGGGACATTTCCAACTCTTTGCAACCCTAGATTTGACAGAGCTACAGGCTGCCAAACGCCGTACGGTATGCAGATCTGCCCCTTAATGTTCAAATGATTAGAAACCTTGAAAGTTGAATAAAATGTATATAGTAGAATGAGACCTCTTTCTGTGTGTCTGTATTTTTACCTTCAGACCTGCACCAGCGCTCTGAAGAAGAGGGCCTTCACCAAAGCAAAACTGAGGTGAACAGAGAGGATGGTGGAGTTTCAGAAGCAGCCAATAGCTCAGATTCTGATTTCGAACCAACTAGTGCTGAGCAGACTGACGACAGTGATGACGTTTGGAAGGAGACGAGAGAACCTCAGTCAGGTAACTTTGAATTTTTTCTCCTAAAAAAACCTGTCCTTTCCCGAAAAATGTCCTTTGAAACCTTTACTTTTTATCTTCACCTCAAATGCCAGACAAATGATCAACAAAGTACAAAAAGCGAAGGTAAAAATACTTGATAAAATAGAACTCTGGTAAAAGTCCTCCATTCTTTATTTTTTCATTTATTATTTTTTTTTTTACCTGTGCTGTCAGCATGTTGGACATACAATACAGAGTATTTGTTCCATTGCATCTAGGAAAGAGTTAGTCTGCAAGTGGAGTTCAACTTCTCAGTCTGCAATGCAACTCTTTATTCATTCTTAAATATTGACAAGAACTGCTGCAATAACTCTGTCCTGTGGACGACCTGTAGGATGACAAGAGCACAGTTTTTTGTTATACAGAGCCGCCACCAATCCCCCTCTTTGGTGAACTATTTGACCATTTTTCGGTATATATACAACTAATCACTAAGGGGAGAATCTCCATGGGTGCGACAAGTAAACATAGAACCAAACAACGACATGTACATGGAAAACCATAAACATAGGAGCAAACAACAACATGTGCACGGAAAAACATAATCATCGGACGACATGTATCGAAAAAACTGTTAATTAGGTCCAGGAAAACTGTAACAGCAATTGGGCGCGTGGCCTCTTCCTGTCATAGATATTACAGTAAATGAGGAAGAAAAGGAGAGGGAAGCAACCAGGAGTGGGTTGGTGGTGTGTGTGTGTGTGTGTGTGTGTGTGTGTGTGTGTGTGTGTGTGTGTGTGTGTGTGTGCCTGTGTGTGTGTGTGTGTGTGCCTGTGTGTGTGTGTGCCTGTGATGAGGCCAGTGCGTGTGTGTTTGTCCACCGGTGAGTGAACAGGGCCCAATTGCTTCTGGTATATAAGGTTGGTATTATGTCCTGGCGCCTCCAAGCAGCGGAAAGTGCCCCGAATCCACCCCTGAGCTCCGGAGCCCCATAGATACCCCACAGCCGCAACAAAGTCCCGAGCACCCTGCCCTGCAGCCACAGAAGACCCCCCGACCCCCAGAGAAGCCGGAAGCCCACGGAGCAACCCCCATGCTCGGCCCCAAGGAGGATAACCCAGTCCCATCAAGCGCACCCCTGAGGCACACACATACAACCCAACCCCATGTGCAGGCACAAGACACAGCTGTAGGCGCAGAACCCGGGCCGCAGGCCCGGAGCCATGTCCCACCCCAACAGACCGACATCCCGTTCCAGCCGGCAAGCCAGCGTGACCCCCATGCATGACCCCCTGAGTGTGCTCAGTGCTGGGCAACTGGATTTTAGCCCTCCACCTGCCGACATCAGCAGGCCGCCAGATTTAAGGGCACTCCACCACTGCAGAGAGGCCGCGCAGCGGGAGTAAAGGCCGACAGCCGTTCCACACACAACAGCAAGTGTTCCCTCAGGAGACCTGGAAGGCTCCACATCCCCAGGTCGCAGGGCACCAGAAACCACCAAGGGCAAGCCTCCAGGACTGGAGTCCTGCTAGCAGGGGGCCCACCCCGACTCCCCCCAGCCAACCATGTCCCCACACAATTGTATTTGTACTCTAAATCAGAGCAGGAAGGAGGGATACAAATGTGGAATTTGGTCAAAGTTGTCCACTTCTCTTGGTTTCAAGTGTATTGGCATATATTTGATAACAATGCAAACATCATTACCAGTAATGGGATTCTTAGTCCCAGAGCCAACTCAACTTGACATAATAAATAAATGAATGCCATAGTTAGTGATTTAAATAAAACAGTAGGGCTGCCCCCAAATAGTCGACCAAACGTTAGTCAACCAGAAGAGTCTTAGTCGACCAAGTCTTTCATTGGTCGGTTGGTCGCAGGGAGAAAAAAAATTATAATTTATTCGGGCGCTGCTCCTGGTCAAAATTAACCTTAAAACTTATACAGCTTGACCTGTGTTTGAAATGCTCTAGGGCTTTTATTTGAATTGTTTTTTAACAAAAATAAATGTTCAGTCTTCTTGTTGGTTGTTCTGACACATTCAGAAGAATGATTACAGATTTTGATGAGCGGCTTTTGCCTATAATTAACAGACGTCTTGCCACATGCGTGTGTGCTGTGCAGCGCTCGTTAATTACATTTATATTTCAAACACTGGACAAAGTTATTGTGTTGGCCTTACTGATGAATTAATAAAATGTTCACTGCCCTTGCTGGTTGTTCTGACACATTCAGAATAGGGATTTTCCCAACGACCAATTTCCCTGACGTTTAAACAGAAGTTTAAACTTAGGCTAGTCTAAAAGTCTGAAAAATATTGCGTATATTATAAGCCATTTGAAACCGTTAAATTACATTCTTCAATAACCAAAATCCCATTTTAAATGCCACAGCACAGGCAAAATTCACCATCTTTCAGGTACTATCGCACCAGCTCAAGCTCCAACTTCCCGACTGACCGGGTGGAGGTAGGCCGGTGGTGCGCAGGGGACTGGAAAGGCATAGTGAGTAAGCAAGTCTGCGCCCCCAGGAAGCTGGGAGGTCGAGGTGGAGACACACTGTAATGCGGAGGGCAGAGTCCGCAGCGCTGGGATATGCGCCCAACGAGGGGTCCCTAACAAGGGGACGCAGACGTTGGAAAACTATCCTCCATACACCACATTTCAGTGCAAATTATTTGAATATGTAATTTAAATGTGTACATTAATGAAATAATAATAGGACGGAAAAGGCACAGCAAGTAAGCAAGTCCGCCGTGGACATTACTCATTACACACTCTAGCGTTTCATACAGGGGTACAGCCATGTAGGTATTATGGTTAATTTTGACAAGGCACAGCTCCCGAACGGTATTTTTAATTTTTTTATTTTTTTTCTTGCAACCAACCGACCAATTAAAAACTTTGTTAAATAAGTTGTGCTACTGGCATTGTGCTACGCACGCTACCGTTTCACAATGGTGAATGTGGGAGCCTACAGCCATAAAAGCGACAAAGAAGTCTTCCAGGACTTTGGAAAGGCTCAGCAAGACAGTGATTTGGACTGGATTAACCCCCACAAACAGCCCTGCTTAGAACATCAACTGTCTGTTCACATGTGATTGTTGGGGATGCAGCCTTCCCCTTGAAAGTCAACCTGATGCGGTCCTATCCAGGTATGTGTAAGTAAAAAAGTATTTATGGCATAAAATGTAGCTTGTTTGTTTGTGTCTGCTGAAAGTTAGTTATATTCATATGCATATCATTGACAGCTAATCATCTACCTGCTACCTCAAGGGTGTATAACTACCGGCGCTGTCTTGCACAGAGAATAATAATAAAATAATACATTTAGAATATTGGCAACAAGATTCCCGGGTCCTTGGCCGTCACATCGAGAGCTCAGTGCATAACGCAGTTAGTGCATAAGTTAGTGCTAATATCCACTGATGATCTGGGGAAACGGCACAGTACATCCCTCTAAACCTTTTGGGACAGCACAACGGCATTAGGCGATGTTGGGCCTGGTGAGTGGAGAAGACCGGAGATGGGCGACAGTCTGGTCGATGCGGAGAGCCTGTCTGGCACCAGGGTATCAGGAGCTGCCATTGCAACACGGAATCACCTGAAGGAATTCTTTCAAACACCGGAGGGACGTGTTCCTTGGCAAGATAATGTAATTGGTTGTGGTTTCAACGACCTATCTGTTTTGAGCAATTAACCCCAGCAACTGTTGGGTTTATTTCACAGTTTAAATTCTAGCTATTGCTTTTCTGAACCTGGGTCAAAACAACAACTTGTAAACAACCTCATTGTTGATGCAGTCATTAAAGTGTTTTGATTGTATGTTTTGTCTGTCATCATTACAGCTTTGTTTTCATATGCTGTGTAGCCTTTACTTTAGATGACATCTTTCTCGATTTGTTGATACCAGTTATCACCAAATTCAGTGATAGAATTGAAAGTTGTATGGAATATAATTTCAGTTTAAAGTTATGCATTCCTTCTTCTACTGAATTATCTACTAACCCTAGTGTCAATTGTAAGTAAACAGTATTCCTAAGAAGTGTGGAAAAATATAAAAGTAAGTGAAAAGTAATTGATACATTGAACACAAAATAGTGAAATCAAACCCAATGTGTCACACAGTCATTAATTGAAATTATATGAAAAAATGTGAGGAAAAGAAATAACAAAACAGGTCAAAGTTCCTGGTTTGCCCCTTCACTTGGAGTGTGGTCATCCAGCTCTTCCAGGTCCATCTTGTACATCATGTCATTAACACTCGTGGGCTTGCTTGAAATGTGCCATCAAGCAAGCCCACGCATAGAATGCAACACCCTGTGGAAACCGGTATGGACCACCAACCATGCTGTCTTTATTGTGCTTGTCAAGGGCATTGTACAGTTTCACAGGGTCTGCATCCTCTCAATTCTCTGCCATCATCTCCTTTTCCTTCAGCTCTGTAGTTGGGAATATGGAGCAGATGGGCATGGCGTGCTGGAGCGGGAGTCCGTCATGGTCGAGAATGGAGTTCTTGATTGTTCAAACACAGAACTGCGGAAGTCTTCAATACAAGTGCTTGCAAATGTTGCATTAGAAAACAGCCAAGCAGTTGTTGGTTCTGTCAAGGGCTCTACCACAACATTCTCTTCTGTCTCCGGAGAAGGAACAGTGTCATTCTACACAGAAGGAAGACATTGTGTTTTTATGATTTGTTATGGAACAAAAGCAACACACTCCAAAATGTACATGACATGGGTGTAAAACAAGGATTTGAGAGTTGCACCCCATGGCCACAAGAACATCCTGAGCCCAAAGCACAGCAGCCACAGAAGATTGTTAAACCCACAGAGAAGCCATCACCCACCCTCATGATGGCGAGCCGTCAAACAGGGAAGAGGCCCTGGAAGGCATCCTATTGGAGGGGAGCACGTTTTTAACTTAAATATATGGACTTCTACTCAAACTTCTATTAATTTGCCATTGCTGTTTACTCATTTCTTTCATTGTTGATTAAAGATCTTAAAGGATGATTACCAGAGTTGATATTTATGTTTCTGTGCATAAACCATTTTCACTCAACAATTAAAGTCACTGGAGCCCTTTCAGATTTGTTGTAATCCACTGTTTTTTCTTCCTCTATTCTTCTTCAAGGAGTGAAATCCCAGTCGGCCCAGAGTCTGGGGTTTTCCTGCCCTGGGTGTCGGTACTGCTTTACATCTCAGATCTTCCTCCACAAACACATTAAGAAGAGTCACAGGGAGCTTTACGTTCAACAGATGAGAAGTGGAGAGGTCAGAGCAGAGAGTCTCCTCCCCTCTGCAGCGCCTGAGCCAATAGGAACTTCTCCAACCACCAGCAAACAGAAAGACACACCAGGAAGTCACAGTTGTGACCAGTGTGGGAAAACTTTCAGGTGGCCAAGTCGTCTCAAAGTACATCAGCGTATTCATTCAGGAGAGAGACCCTACCAGTGTCTACAGTGTCAAAAGAGCTTTTATATAAAAGGTCAACTCAAACAACATGAACGTGTCCACACAGGAGCTAAGCCGTACCGCTGTCCACAGTGTTTGAAGAGCTTCACTTGGTCCTTGCAGCTGAAGGCACATCACTGCATCCAAACTTCTGATTAAACCTCGTGTTGATTCTGGTGCGTTTTCAACCAACAGGTGTTTGGGTCCCATCCCCAAAGCTGTTACTGTAGAGCTTTGTGGAACCGTTCATAGAACTCTGAGCATTTGTTCTATACATTTACCACAATCAGTGTGTACAATCAAATCAGCAAATAACCATTAATTGGAACATAGAAGGTGTATGCCCCACACAAGCACATTAAAGGTCACCTATTCTATTGTTAGTCTCCAGTTCCTTAATCCTAAACAGCTTTATTGTCCTATTTTGATACATTTGGCTAATTTCACAGTGATATAATTAAGGAGATGTTATAATATCAGTATTATGACTATTTTTTACTGCTTATGGTATGTATATATTGTGAATTTTGTGTACATTCTCCTATTGTTAGTCTATGCTTCCCGATTGAATGCAATGCCTGCATTTCCTAAAGTACTATCTTTTCTCTTATATTCTTTACATCATATAGTTTCTATGTATGTTTTACACAGATTTTACTGTATGATAAGCAGTGTTATAATGTATTTTTACTACACAAGACAACCATATTTTACATATGTATCATCAGAAATTAACTCAATAATAAACTGATAAATACGATAAAACAAAGTACAACCAGTGTCTCTCAGTACATGAAATTGTCATTTCACTATTGAATGATGGCCATGTGACCACAGACTAATCAGCACACAGCACAAGTTTAATTTAACCTGAACTATGACCAGGTGAAAAAGCTCCCAAGGAGCAGCTGGCCACTAAAGCTACCCGTAAAAGCACTCCAGCCACAGCTACAGGCCCGGTACCATGGCTCTAAGAGACATCCGTCGCTACCGGAAATCCCCCAAGCTGCTGATCCCCAAACTGCCCTTCCAGAGCCTGGTCAGAGAGATTGCTTAGGCCTTCAAGGCCAACCTGCGCTTCCAGAGCTCCACTGTCATGGCTCTCCAGGAGCCTTGTGAGGCTTACCTGGTTGACCTCTTCGAGGACATGAACCATGCCAAGAATGTCAGAATCATGGCTCAACACTGTGGCCCAGTGGTATCCACAGTTGCCTCACTACAAGAAAGTCTCAGGTTCAAATATCAGCTGTCCCAGGTCCTTTCTGTGTTGAGTTTGTTCTACCAATGTTTGTGTAGGTTTCCTCCCAAATGTCCGTGCCCCTGACCAAGGCACTGGTGAAAGTGTTGGTCTCTGGGCACTGCACTGCAGCTTCCCACTGCTCCTAGGTTCAGGATGGGTCAAATGCAGAGGACACATTTTGTTGTGTCCTTCTTGTACAATGACAATAAAGAGGTGTTCTCTTCCTTCATGCCCAAGACATACAGCTGACCCGCCCAATCCATCGAGAGCACTCTTAGACACACCGCTATTTAATCAGACCATGTAAAGCTGTGATCTAATGCGTGACTTGGAGAATGTTATTGACCAAACACTGTAACTATTTACATGTATCAGTCTATTTATTGTCTACATGCATGTAAACATCCCCACCCTACATTCAGTGACAAAACAAAAATTTAATGGACGCAATGTCCTATGCAATGTATTGTAATGACGCTGTAATAGCCGTTTTCAGAGCCATACCGATAGAGAGAGAGATCTTGTACAGGTATAGTCACTCCCCACTACCCAGTCGAACCTTACTGCCACTTTTAAGTGTATTTTTAGAATATTAATTTATACTACCAGGAATAAAAAAACGTTCCTGCAAGGATTTAATACAGTGGTAACTTGGTAACTTCCTCATTGTTGGTAATCACTTGAAATCATGTCTGGATGAGGCAAACAGGGCGGAAAAGCCATAGCTAAGGCCAAGACTTGCTCCTCCAGGACCAGGCTCCGTTTTCCAGTGGGTCGTGTCAACGGGCCACTGAGGAAAGGAAGCTATGCCTGCCATGTTGACGCTGGCACTCCTGTTTACCTGGCGGCAGTGCTGGAGTATCTGACTGCTGAGATCCTAGAGTTGTCGGAAATGCTCCGTCAGCCGCAGCTGTCCATGAGTAATGACGAGGAGCTCAACAGGCTGCTGGGAGGAGTGACCATCGCTCAGGGCAGCATCCTGCCCAACAGCCAGGTTGTTCTGCCGCCCAAGAAGACAGAGAAGGCCACCAAGGCCAAGTTAACCCGGAACGATACAGACCCAAAAGGCTCTTTTAAGAGCCATCCACATCTTAGTAAGGAGCAAATCTAAGGAACCTATATTGTCTCCTATCTGATTAACGTTATGTTCCATAAAGTTATAGATATTGTCATATACCACATCAACATGACATAATCCAAGTTCGGACCGTTTGGATAAGGTTGCATATTATTGCAATATTGAGGTTTGCATTCTTACACTCTGTACAGTATACAGTATGTTTAATCAGTGTAAAAATAATTGAATGCAATTGTCTGTTTGTCTGTTACTTTCAGTGGATTTTTCAATTAACACGTAACGAGACCCGCTGTCCAGCACTGGACCAGAAATTTCTAGATTTTAATTCACTTTATTGTGCTACTACTTTCCAAAATATGACTTTTTCAACATAATGACTTTTCTTTTTCTGTATATGCAAAACACAAGTTTTACATGTTTGTTTTCTTACATATACACTGTATTTTGTCTGCAAATACCCACAACAATCATCATTACCTGGATTGCTCTGAAATAAATGTAATTAATTTTTTAAATAAAACATTAATGATGAAACAATTTTTTTTCTATATCTATATCTGTTCTGCTGTTTGTCAGGAGTCCTCGCCCTCCTCCGGGCTTCGCTCCTAATGAAGAAGAAGAAGAAACAATCTTTATTTTAATGGTAAGCATTCAAGCCGCGTAAGTGGACTGCTGATAATTTAACCATACACTTGCCCCTGCACACTTGACCCCGTTCATCAATAAAGCCACCTGTCTTCACCTTCCTCATCACTCCACCTGTATTTAACCGGTTCCCCTTTCACTCAGTCCTGGCCAGATCGTTGTCGTGCCCACTGCATCCATACTACTACGTCATCAGACTACGCGCCCTTCTCAACCTACCTGTCCTGCCTGACATTTCCGTGTCTGCCTGCCTGCCTGCCAGTTCTGCGTTATCATCCTGCTTGCTTGACCTTCCCAGCCCGCTGTGTAATCTTCTTCCCCCCTGGTCTCCCTGCAATAAACTCTTGATATTTTGCACCTGCTCTTGAGCCTCTGTGTCCTCCATTTGTGTTCACCAGACAGTAATCATGACAGTATCATTACTTCAGTGTGTGTGTGTGTGTGTATGTGTGTGTATATATATATATATATATATATATATATATATATATATCCAATAATTCTCAACAATTAATATAATATAGTGACTGACATTTAATTGATACATTGATGTTTAGGGTTCTACCATGCAGTGTTATTGCTGGGGTTTTAATTTTTTTTAATTTTGTATCTTGCTGTTTTTCTTGAACACTACAATCTCAATGCACCCAGACATGGTTTAGGTCTTGTTAGAACCGGAACGTTTCAGAAATCTTGTCCTTCAAGTTTGATCAATATCGTTGTACATTTGGAACAGAAATTTGTGAAAAACTGTAATTTTACTGGATGTCTTAGAAGTGTGAGGCAACTTGATTCTTTTCAGGAGCAGGCTGCTTTGTGACATGAACCAATGTTATATGAGTACGCTTTTCTTATCTAGGTGCTTGCTCATTGGCATTCGGAGAATCTGATGGACTTGCCTTAGCGCCATGATGAAGGCAATGTAGTACTGCGTTCTGGTCCTTTCTCCAAGTTGCACCGATAGCTGGGGCTTGGGCTGTCTGTCATCCTTGCTCTCAGCAGTGATTTGGGATTTCCAGGCCACGTGATGGCCTTGAGGTAAAATCAATCTTTTCACTCATTTGCCCTCACCACACGAATGTGAACGGAGCTATGCAGTGAGCTAAACACTCTCCCATAAAGCACCTGAGACAGAAGCTGACTTTAGGTGTGTTGGTAGTGTTGTGAAACTGGAACAGCACAAAAGTATGTAGATTAAGAATCACTCTCTATGTAAATGCAAATATGTTGCTGATAAGTTGTTGATAAGTTGTCGTAACTCTTACAATGTGTGCCTACACAAATACAATTACAGATTCTGCTTCCTCAAGGGCATAAGTGAGGTGGATGGAAGGACATGCTACAATGCCGCCTTTCCTCAAACGTAATGTTTGTCCGACTGGCCGATTTGTGATGTAATGGCGTCAAAATGTCACAATGCTGATTGTGATGTAACAGTGTCACAATGTCACAATGCTGATTGGATGGGAAATAACTTAACCACAGACAATGCATATAAACGGCCAGGAAGTGGCATCAAACTCCAGTATTTGTAAGGCACGGAATCTTGTTTTTGCTTAATTTAGATATACAACACATACGCGTAGTGAGGGCAGGAGAGTGACAGCGCAATGGAACATCCTCGTGAATTCAAAGATTGCTGCCCCTCCACTGAGAAAAGGTAGGAGTTTCAAACGGATGATAAATCCATAGGAAATCATTGTTATTAGAGCAAAGGGAACAAGTCACAGAGAAAATGAATTGGACTGAACCTTCAAACTCTGTTCTTATTGATGTTATGTTCCAGCTGCTGGAGGACAACATGGTCACTTTTGTGAAGAAGGAGGTGAGGAGGCTCCAGGAGGTTTCGAGTCTAAATTACCCACAATGCTCAGAGATGCAGAAGGAGGAAGGGCATGATTATTATGAGGTGGGAGGGAGCAGAGGAGGATGGCTTAAATAGGGAGTATGAAGATCACGGTAAGAGACAGTTTCACACATTTAAAGGAGAATTCCACTCTGGCTTTCTGCTCCATTCATAGAACAGTTTCAGCTACGAAATCAAATCAGCTTTCAACCAGCTCTCTGCATGTAAGAATCCAGAGATATAACTAGGAGACTGTCGAGGGGCTAGGACACAGTCGAATAAGAAACAGGGTATATAAGTGAGGACACAGCCACAATAGAAGGAAGGAGTGAATCAGTTTGACCTATATCAGTAAAACAGCTTTAAAGTTGATTTGCAGTGGAGTAATATAAAATCGAAATTGAAGCAGAATGAAAAGTGTCTACGTCTTTAGACTGCGCGACTAGAACTTGTCATTTGAAGACTGCTGTGGTTAATTATTAACTCCCACATGACAAGAAACTGATTACATGTTATATTAAACCGCCTATATTGAAGGTACAGTACATGTATTAAAAAAGCTTGAAAAAAATGTATTCTATAAAATCCAAAACTAAGGGAGTCATAAAATAACAGAACTTAATCTTCTACAAAAACAGGCGTAGACAGAACACCAGCCAGATACAGTTAAAACAAATAAACATGCCTGGGAAAAACACCAGTAGGAAAGGGAAACATGCCCAAATATGTTGAAAAATTTGTATTCCAGGAACCAGGAAAAAACATCTGAGGAACGAGTGTGATTGGTTAATTGGGACACACCCCCAAGACTATGATTGATTCCCTGCACTGAAAGGGGCAGGACATGTACTAGGAGGAGGGAACATCTTGGGTTAATAGGGTAATGAACTTTTTCGCATCAGACTCTGCTCGGTTCCTGCATTTTTTTTGTCAAGTTTTTGAGGCCAAAATAGAGAGAAATGTCGTTCAGAGATCAAGACTTCTTAGTGGCCCAGGCCTGGACCATCTTGGTCACGACAAGACTCTAGACTTTATTGTCCCCAAGGGGAAATTCCAGACCAATTGTCCTGACAGTATTGTTGATTATGCGTGAGTTTGACCTCATTAGTAACAGATAACATATTAAAGAAGCAGGTGGAATAGTACAGTAGGATGGGCTGAAACATGCTCTGGTACAACAATCAGAGGAGATGTGGGGCAACATAGAGTTCTTTAAGCTTGCAGATGACTGATAGTTTTGGTGGCTCCTCTTTTTCAGTGTCCTTAGTGTGTTGTCAAAGCTGAGTCAAGTGTCACTCCGAGGTCCTCGGAGTGACACTTGACTCAGCTTTGACAGCACACAGTTCCAGTGTTTGTTTGAGGGAATTGCTAAAGCAGGACAGCCAACACCTGTGGACCAGATTTACACAGAGCTCTACATCACAGAGGGAGGGAGCCCAGAGGTCAACAGGAACATGAGGTTGGACTGATTGAAGCAGCTTCAAGGAAGCCAACGACAGAGGCTGCGCTTCAGGACGCTCTGACTGACGCAGACTGGGACATGTTCCAAACAAGTTCAAGTGACGTCAGCAAGTTTACGGAGGTGGCAGTAAGTTTTGTGACTACGCTAGCAGATAATATCATTCCCACGGTGAAGGTTCGGATATTTCCAAACCAGAAACCGTGGGTTGATAAATCCATCCGCTCTGAATGCTCGCACAGCCGCTTACAACGACGCTTGTGGGAGGGGCTGCGGATGACCACAAACTACAAGAGCAGCCCCTCCCCAGTCACGAGGGTGGACGCCTCCCTAGCCAACGAACTGAACTTCTTTTATGCGCTTTTATCCGGCTAATTGGAGTTACACCACTGGGGATGAGCGCGCACTCTCAGTGTCCATGCACAAGGTCAGGAGGGCTCTGATGCGGGTGAACACCAGGAAAGCTGTGGGCCCAGACGGCATATCTGGGCGAGTACTGAAGACCTGTGCTGACCAGCTAGCCCTGGTGTTCACCACAATATTCAACATCTCCCTGGCTGAATCAGTGGTCCCGTCCTGCTTCAAGTGGTCCACCGTCGTTCCTGCCCCGAAGATCGCCTCTCCTGGCTGCCTGAATGACTACCGTCCGTTTGCCCTCACCTCGGTGGTCATGAAGTGTTTCGAGAGGTTGATTAAGGATTATATCTGCGCCTCCCTCCCTTGCACCTTGGACCCATTGCAGTTCGCGTACCGGCAGAACAGATCCACAGATGATGCGGTTTCCCAGGTACTGCACACCACGCTCACGCATCTGGATGGCCAGAAGGGGGCCTATGTGAGAATGCTGTTCATTGATTATAGTTCAGCTTTCAACACCATAGTCCCCACCAGACTGGCTGTCAAGCTGAAGGAGCTCGGACTGAATGCTCTGTGAGCCTGGATCCTGGACTTCCTCACAGCCCGCCCCAAGTGGTCAGGGTGGGGAAGCACACGTCAAGCGTCCTCACCCTGAATACAGGATCCCCCCAGGGCTGCGTCCTCAGCCCCCTACTGTACTCCCTGTACACACATGACTGTGTGGCCAGGTCCAGCTCCAACACCATCATCAAGTTTGCTGACGACACCGTTGTCCTAGGCCTGATCACCGACTGCGATGAGAAGGCCTACCGCGAGGAGGTGGCTGACCTGTCACTCTGGTGCCAGGACAACAGCCTCCACCTGAACGTCAGCAAAACTAAGGAGCTGATTGTGGACTTTAGGCGTGGATCACAATCGAGGACGCACGCGCCCTTGGTGATTAACAGGATTTCTGTTGACAGGGTGAGCAGCTTCAAATACCTGGGAGTCCACATCACAGAGGACTTAACATGGACTTTACAAACAGACACTGGTGAGAAAGGTGAGGCAGCGTCTCTAGCACCTCAGGCAGCTGAGGAAATTCCGGGTCTCGGTGAGGATCCTCAAGTCCTTCTACTCTGGAGCAGTGGAGAGCATCCTGACAGGCAACATCACTGCCTGGTTTGGGAGCTGTACTGCTCAGGACAGGCGGGCCCTGCAGAGGGTGGTGCGTTCAGCTGAACGTACCACTGGAACTACCCTCCCCCCTTGCAGGAGTTATACACCAGGAGGTGTAGTAGCAGAGCTGCAGCATCATGAAGGATCCTCATCACCCCAACAACGGACTGTTTCAGCTGCTGCGGTCAGGCAAGCGCCTCCGCAGTCACACAGCGAGAACAGAGAGACTGAGACAGAGTTTTTTCCCGCAAGCCATTAGAACTGTCAACGCTGACCTCACCAGGGGTCCTAACTGAGCCATGCACTAGGCTCCACTACCTACTGTACTGTATGTAGCATACTGTACCGCATACTGTGTCACTGTTCAGGGTTGTTTGTGATGCCGTATTGCTGCGCCGTACTGTTGTATACTGTGCTGTATTATCCCAAACACTAACTCACTTTATTCACATGCCAGTTTAATGCACATATCTGTATATACATAATTGCCTATCCAATATACATAAGCATATTCCTTCTATCTATTCCATTTTATCTCATTTTATTTTATGGTATTTTATTTTATTCTATATATTTTTATTTTATTCTATAAGTATTCGACTTACTGTATTATGTTTTAGGAGTCAGTTAGTTGGTCTATTAGAAAGAAATTTTTCCTAGGACATATTGTGCGTTATCACCGGGTGCGTTGCATTACATTTCTGCATATGTGTATGAACGTATGTATATGTATGTGACGAATAAACCTCTTGAGTCTTGAATCTTGAATCTTGACAGAAGAAACAGCACTCAACTTGTCAACCATTTCAACTGTTTGGTAATGAATTACTTAAAAAAGAAAAAAAAAACTACTGATACATTCTGCAGTACTCTATGTGACCAATCAAAGGAGTGGAGACATCACCCACTGTCTATTCCGCCCCCGCCTCCAAAGTCAACTTGACAATCGACCGCATTTCTGAACGTGGGATGCTCTTCCACTCACAGATACTGTTCTGTGTGGGTTTTAAGACTAATTAAACGGCATACACCGTTAGGGTTATGTATAGGTTACTTTTGTATATTCACTAAATATTTATTAATCGCAGTCTCAGGTTTTATTGTGTACCTTGTTACTGTATAAATATAGACTTACACACTTACAAATATAGACGCTACATTTTTTTAATTGTTTTACCGGTACTGTCAGCAGGAAACACCCGTGCATGGCCCCTGGGTGCACAAACCAGTGTCAGAGAGCACAAAATGACCCTGCACTGAGGCACGCACACAGACAACTCTCCCTATTACGCAGGCATAAAAGTGCAGAACCGGGGATGCCCACCCACGCCTCGCAACCTGGGAGAGGCCCTACCCGGCCATAAGCCCCGAGCTCGCACCCAAGTACAGCAGCCGAGTGCTCCACTAGATTTCAAAGCAAATGTCTTTTGACTTTTTACTCTAGTAAATCCCTAACACAGTCACTTTACTTTAGTTTTTAAAACAAATCAACACACCCCCAATGAACACAACCCCAACACCCTCCTGGTTGCATCCTTCTCTTTCCTCCCTCATTCACTGCCATAACTATAACAGTAAGAGGTCACATGATCAATTGCTGTTCCAGTTTTCCTGGACTTAATTAGCTCTGTTTTGTTGATACATGTTGTCATCTGATGTTTCTATGTTTGTTTTACCATGTACATATTGTTGTTTGGTTCTATGTTTATTTGTCTCACCTGTGGTGATTCTCCCTCTTGGAGTAGTGATGATTTGTTTAAAGACCAAAACATGGTAAGAGTGTTCTCCAAAGAGGGGGATCGGTGCTGGTCCTGTGTCACAGAAAGCTGTGCTCTTATCATCCTACAGGTCATCCACAGTTGTTTCAGCAGTTCTTGATGATTAAACAATGAATAAACAGTTTCATTGCAGGGTGAGAAGTTCAACTCCACTTGCAGACTAACTCTGTCCTAGATGCAATAGAACAAATACTCTGTGTTGTAGGTCAGCATGCTGACAGCACAGGTAAAAAAAATAAATAAATCAGGGACTGGATATATTAAGCTGCTCACCCATGACCCATCAGCTAAATATACTTGAAAATTATAGGACAGCACCTTAATCATTTTGTGTCGGGGTATTTGTACTTTTACTTCAGTAAAAAGCTCACAGTATTTCTTCCACCACGGCTGCTCGTCTGTTTGCCTGATTTTTAAGATCACGAACAGGAAGCCCCCCCACCCCATCATAATAACAACCAGATGACCAGAGAGAGCGAGAAGAGACAGACAGACAGACAGACAGACAGACAGACAGACAGACAGACAGACAGACAGATAGACAGATAGATAGATAGATAGATAGATAGATAGATAGATAGATAGATAGATAGATAGATAGATAGATATGCAGGGGTTCTCAATCTGACCCCGTTTTGAGTTACAGAGTGCTCAAATTTTGGAACCAGCATCACCGAGTGTATTCCTTAAAATCCCCATTTAGCCCGATAAGCAACAGATTGAGGCTGAATTAGAATCTTACTGTACTTTCAAAACTGTCAAACTGGTGAAAGCACAGATAATCCACATGTTAATTTGAGGAACTAGAATCCAAACAGTTATTATTATATATTCTCTAACGGTGCCAACATCCTAATAATGAAATAACATTGACGTTGAACTAGTAATCAATTTGGTGAGGACCCCCTGGGACCTCTGGAAAGACCCCACATTGAGAACCACAGTCGTAGTATATAAATATGTATAATATTTCAAACCCAATTCACACTGAAGTCAAATATCAGTTTATCATTCTTGGAAATGTGCCTGCGACCCCCATAAACACATCAAGTGACCCCATGTTGGGCCACGACCCTAAGGTTGAGAATGAACTGCACACCTGAAGGCATGGAGAAATCATATCAACAATTCAAAGTCTCTAGATCCACAGTGCAAACACGGAAAGAGGCTGGAGAACCTTTCATGCGACTTTCCAAAGTAATTAACATCAATCCAAGAACTCTGTGAAGCTTCGGACCGGGTTTACACTGATGGCATGGAGTTTACACTGATGGTTTACACTGATGGCTGTGTGTGTGTGTGTGTATGTGTGTGTGTGTGTGTGTGTGTGCAAAGTCCTTTGGAATCACTGAGGATCACTCTCCCGTTTCCTTGGGAGTTTGGCAAAGGTCCAGCTGTTCTTCAGAGTTGGAGGTGAGCTGCTTTCCTCTTGGCGAGCTCAAAAGAAGCTGCTCCTGCCAAGTTGAAACGGCAGAAATATGCAGAACATGATGATGAATATGAATGTCCGTGCTTGTACCGTCATTTTAGGTTTCTTACGCTGCTGCGGCACGTGCAATTGTTTTTGTTTTTGTTTTTTTATCAATAGTGCCTGTTGCGCCGTGTGTGTGTGTGTGTGTGTGTGTGTGTGTGTGTGTGTGGTCCATTGGTGAGCCCAGCGCCGCTCCTTTTTGAGGAACGCTCCAATTCATCCTCCGGGAGGGAGTCACTTTGAAGCCCAAAGGAGGATTGGAGACCATGGCGGTCCCTCCGGCTTCAGTCCTCCTCCCTGATTCCCCCAAAAGCAAATCACCTCAACTGTCCTTAAAACCATCGTCCAGCTCCGTGCACGGGCCATTGGAGTTGCCTCCTCTACTCTATTCCAGATAACCACAACACAAGGAAATTCCATTACTTCTCGTGTCCCACCGCTGAACCACACAGAACACCAGGGCTATTCAGCTACTTTTTTGTTGGGGGCTGGATTTTTGAACTTTTTTTCCTGCTGAGGGCTCCGAAAAATCCATCATTTTAGCTGTTGTTGAAACCCATTGAAAAACACTAATAACAAAAAATGTAAATCGGCATCTTTGGATATTATCCTCTCATATTGTTGTAAACGGCTTCTTTGAGAGTTTTGACAGCACAGACATCACAACATTTTGCATTCTGGACAAAATGAGTGAATAAATTCAAAGGAGCCAGGTGATTCATGGGGACGACACAGAAACAGTTTTGGGGAGTTTTGGGCAAGAGAAAACATATTTTCAAAAACCCCATTCAAAGGAGACAAAACAAAAAACATGAAAAACACTATTTGGGCTCACGCACTGCAGGAAAACCGTCTCAATTCGGCTGCAAAAAAAAAAAACAAACACTTGACTCTGTCGTGTTGAAACCGTTGGTGATACCTGCCAGAGAAAGAGGAGATTCAATTTTTGGGGTTAGGGGTTAAAACAAGAGTTGATTAAGTCCAGGAAAACTGGAACAGCAATTGATCACGTGACCTCTTCCTGTCATAGTTATGGCAGTGAATGAGGGAGGAAAGGAGAAGGATGCAACCAGGAGGGTGTTTTCAAAACAGGTGCTGGTGGTGTGTGTGTGTGTGTGTGTGTGTGTGTGTGTGTGTGTGTGTGTGTGTGTGTGTGTGTGTGTGTGTGTGTGTGTGAGTGCGTGTGTGGGGGTCACCGGTGTCCACCGGTGAGTGTACAGGACCTGTCCCAGTTGGTTCCGGTGTATAAGGACGGTATTATGTCGTGGCGCCTCTGAGCGGCGGAACTCCACAGCCTTGTAGACACCCTACAACCCTGGGAGCATTACCCAGTCCAAGGGAGCACGAGGAGACCCCGCACCGCAGGGGAGCACACACACAACCAACCCCCAGGTGCAGGCACAAGACGCAGCGGTCGGCACAAGACCCGGACTGTGGGCGCAAGGCGCGAACCCCCGGCCCGGATCCCGGCCCCACGGCGACAGACCGACACCCCGCCGAGCCGCCCGAGCCGCCCCCACCCCGCGGGCTAGCCGGCAGGACTCCCATGCCCACCCACGCCCTGCGTTAAATAATATAGTTGACATCAGGGATCTCAAACTACAGGCTCGGGGGCCACATGTGGCCCACAAGACAATTCATTGTGGCCCGCTACATGATAACACATTGATAAATCTGGCCCCCAAAATAATGTTTTAAATCACAATGCTTGATTAATCCACACAAATGTACGTAATGTTTTCAAAATACAAAATTGAACTAAATAGATCATCACAGAGATACTTCTAACAGGATTAACAGACCATTCACTGACGTGTGGGAGAAAAAACAAAAAGACAAACGAAACCGGATGTTTTTTTCCTTGAAATTCAATACGGCCCCCCTAGAACAAGACAACCTGGCCAGTGGCACCCAGGTCATTTGAGTTTGAGGCCCCTGGTTTACATTAACCCTCCACCACGGATAATAGATACAGACCCCCCCAAGCATCTTTCTTATTCACTGTAAAATCCAAAACACCAAACCACCAACAGGAGTCGTATTCTTCCTCTTTTTCTATTTTCCCCGGCACATTTGTATACTTGTTTTGGGTAATTATGACTTGCTTGCTCTCATATTTTTCATCATTATGAAGTCAAATGATTAATTATGTGTTATTAATGATGCTTATTCAAATTAGCGTTAATAACAATAGTTCTGCACAAATGATCCTGTAAGGCACATAATCCAGGCACTTCATTTGCAATGATCATTAATGTCCTCACATGACCTGCGCTAATTAGATCACACACACACACACACACACACACACACACACACACACACACACACACACACACACACACACACACACAGTGTATGTCTTATTTAGGGTGTCGGCATCAAACCGCAGTGTGGGGAGCAGATAAGAGCGCTGACCCGGGGCTGTGCATTTAGGATTCTGTGTTTTTATCTGTGTAGCTGAGAGCATCGAGAGCAAATCACAAGCCTGGATCACAGAAGCTGGAGGAAGAGGAGGATGAAGAAGGAGGAGGAAGAGCCTACTTCCGCAAATTCAAAAACAGCCCAAAACCTCTGAATGAGCCCCTGATGGAAAGATGTGGAAGCACTTTAGGTAGCACTTCTAGTCCCACCGGTGCTGGAGTCAGGGGGTCTGAGGGTCTGAGGGCCAGGGGTTCTAAGGGTCAGGGGGTCTGAGGAGAAGGGGGTCTGAGGGCCAAGGGGGTCTGAGAGTCAGAGGGTCTGAGGGCAAGGGGGTCTGAGGGTCTGAGGGCCAGGGGTTCTAAGGGTCAGGGGGTCTGAGGAGAAGGGGGTCCGAGGGCCAGGGGGTCTGAGGGACAGGGGGTCTGAGGGTCACGGGCCAGGGGGTCTGAAGGTCAGGGGGTCTGAGGGCCAAGGGGTTTTAGGGTCAGGGGGTCTTAGGGTCAGAGGTCTGAGGGCCAGGGGGTCTTAGGGCCTGGGGGTCTTAGGGCCTGGGGGTCTTAGGGCCAGGGGGTCTGAGGGTGGGGGGGGGTCGGGGGGTCTGAGGGGGCCTCCACTCGTGTCTTTCATGCCAAAATATATATTTTGGCTTTTCAACTGGTACACTGTGTTGGTCTTAAAATATCTTAAAATAAAGTGAGAACATCGCAAAGACAAAACATCATCATTCGGCTCCCAGGATGTGTTATATCACGCTGCGTCATGCGGCAGACACTTTTGTCCAAAGAAACGTATAAAAGGGACGTTTATCATGTGTGATGGGAGCGACTCTACATCACTGTCGTTGTCAGCAAAGGCTCCAACTGGAACAGCAAACAATAAGCATGAAGGGTTTTTTTTTTTTTTTTTTTTTCTTTCATCCCCTCTGGCCATGTTTTTATTTCTCAAGTAATCTGTCCCAACAGGATCATGAACAGATCCGTATTCCATTGAGAAAACGAGTTCCAGGGGCGAGACGTGAAGCCAGATGTGGAGGAAAGTTCAACAAAAGCACCTTTTTTTAAGTCCTTCCCTCCAGAAATCATGCTGCTCCAGCCCAAAGCCTCGCGGCCCTTTGCCGTCTCGGGCCCCCGCCCTGGACGGGGCCCGGCCGCCCGGGTCGGAAAACCCCTGACCTAGGGTTTGTGAGCATCCATTGCTGATTACTAACACCTCGTTCACCTGGCATGAAACCGACGCCAACAGTTGCCGATTTGAACGCAAAGGCGGAGGCACAGCTGGGTTTCCAGGGGTGTCCGTCTCGGAGTGAGCTGCCAGGCCTCAGAGTTATGGCCTTGACGGAACAAGGCCGTTCGTCAACACAGCAGAGCAACGCCGATGAGAAGGGAATGATGGATTATGGCTTTGGAATTATACGGGGACGCCCGTTAACGGTGCTTTTCGACGGATCTCTAATGGGATTTTCAAGCCTAACATCTGCCGAAGGGCATTCGGAGAAACGCCGACGCTTTGATTTATATCGCCTGTAACACGTTATAAAAACACGGATCTGGAGTGTGTGTGTGTGTGGGTGTGGGGGGGGGCTCAAGCAACGAGCTAAGAGGAATGAATATGAATATTTAATACGTACAGTGGGGGAAATAATTATTTGATCCCTCACTGATTTTTTAAGTTTTCCCACTGACAAAGAAATGAACGGTCTATAATTAAGTGGTAATATTTGGTGGGTTTATTATAACAGTGAGAGACAGAATATCAAAAAGAAAATCCAGAAAGTCACATTAAATAAAAGATGTAAATTATTTTGCATTTCATTGAGTGAAAGAAGTATTTGATCCCCTATCAAAACATGACTAAGTACTTGGTGGAGAAACCCTTGTTGGCAAGTACAGAGGTCAGACGTTTCTTGTAGTTGATTTCCAGGTTTGCACACATCTCAGAAGGAAAGTTGGACCACTCCTCTTTGCAGATCCTCTCCAATTCTTTAAGGTTTCGAGGCTGTCGCTTGGCAACTCCAAGCTTCAGCCCTCGCCACAGATTTTCTCTAGGATTAAGGTCCAGAGACTGGCTAGGCCACTCCATGACCTTAATGTGCTTCTTCTTGAGCCACTCCTTTGTTGCCTTGGCTGTATGTTTTGGGTCATTGTCGTGCTGGAAGATCCATCCACCGCCCATTTTTAGTGTCCTGGCTGAGAGGAGGAGGTTGTCACCCAGGATTTCACGGTACATGGCCCCATCCATCTTTCCCTCGATGTGGTGAAGTCGACCTGTCCCCTTAGCAGAGAAACACCCCCAAAGCATAATGCTTCCACCTCCATGCTTGACGGTGGGGATGGTGTTCTTGGGGTCGTAGTCAGAATTCCTCTTCCTCCAAACACGGCGAGTCGCATTGATACCAAAGAGTTTGATTTTGGTCTCATCTGACCACATCATCTTCTCCCAAGCGTTCTCTGAATCATTCAGATGTTCATTGGCAAACTTCAGACGGGCCTGTACATGTCCCTTCTTGAGCAGGGGGACCTTACGGGCGCTGCAGGATTTTAATCCATTACGGCATAGTGTGTTACCAATGGTTTTCTTGGTGACTGTGGTCCCAGCTGCCTTGAGATCATTAACAAGCTCCCCCTGTGTAGTTCTGGGCTGATTCCTCACCTTTCTCATGATCACTGATACCCCACCACGTGAGATCTTGCATGGAGCCCCAGACCAAGGGAGATTGACGGTCATTTTGTATTTCTTCCATCTTCGAATAATCACGCCAACGGTTGTCTCCTTCTCACCCAGCTTCTTGCCAATTGTCTCGTAGCCCATTCCGGCCTTGTGCAGGTCTACAATCTTGTCCCTGATGTCCAGGGACAGCTCTTTGGTCTTGCCCATGATGGAGAGGTTGGAATCTGATTGATTGATTCTGTGGACAGGTGTCTTTTATACAGGTAACCAGTTGAGATTAGGAGTACTTTCTTAAAGCGAGACGACTAATCTGTGGGAGGCAGAATTCTTTACGGTTGGTAGGGGATCAAATACTTATTTCACTTAATGAAATGCAAAATAATTTATATATTTTATTTAATGTGATTTTCTGGATTTTCTTTTTGATATTCTGTCTCTCACTGTTGTAATAAAACTACCAAAAATGACCACTAAATCTATAGACCGTTCATTTCTTTGTCAGTGGGCAAACTTGCAAAATCACTGAGGGATCAAAAATTATTTCCCCCACGGTAAAAGGCCTCGGAACTTGGCAGGAGAGAGTGGTGCACAGCACACTCAGGGCAGTGGTGACGGTGGTGACCCCGTGACCTCTGATGGGACCGGCAGAAAAGCCAATCCCCGTTACGGCGAACCTGTTCACACCCGGTGTTAAAATGATCCGAAATCCAAGTGGACAACTCGGAATCCTGGAGTCACACTGAAGTGTGACTGAATGGCTCAGGAAACATTTCAAGATTCAAGAGCTTTATTCATCACATACATATTCATACCTTCAAACATATATGCAGTGAAATGTCTTTACAACGCACCCGGAGATTATGCACAATAGTAACTAAACTGAACATAACAGCTAACCTAATTTCTACCGAGCAACTAACTGAAACGAACTGATTCCTGAAACGTAACGCAATTTGTGAATAGACCGATATAAATTAAAATAAATGAAATTTAAATAAGACTCAAAAAGATCATACAAAGTGATGGTACAAAAAAGGAGGGAATAAAGTTATGTAGATGTTATTTTATTTTTTTTGTTATTATTTGTGAAATTTATTTTTGTATCTGCATTCGGAGGTGGTCAGTGATGGATGGTGACCCTTTTTGTATTATCGTATCCGGACATCAGGTTTCCAGTGAGGGACCATCTCATCAAACTGGTGAGCAGATATACTCTCATTTCCCCTGCTGTATGGCCGTCGTCTCTTTTTATTGTTTATTTTGAGCACAGGCCCTGGTCTAAACGGCAGTGAGGTACAAGGTCATTTGCATATTGAGCGGAGAAGCCAAAAGTGCTCAAACGAGACACATGCTGGGACACGTGGTCATCCGTCGCAACTGGGTCGGTCTAAATGAGAGGGAAGGCGCGTCCGTCGCGCCTGGCCCGTTACGCAGGGTGCAGCGGCCTTTGTTCAGCGGCGTCGCGGGGCCCCCGGTGCACCGGCTGTACTTACTCCGCTGTGCGCATGCGGACGTTGGGCGGGGGCATACAAACCCAAAACCCAGATCTCTGAAGCGGGCGAGGCAACGAGAGAAAAACAACACATAAAAAAGAAACAACAACAACCGGAACAACAAGGAGTGGGAGGATCGCCGGCCGTGATGGACACAAAAGCCGTCATGAGAGGATTTCGGGGGCGTGCTCCCGACGCTCGCCCGATGTTCTGTCAGTCAAGCGTGGGGGGAATAACGACTCATAAACAAATCAACCGTCACCCCCCCCAGCATCCCGCTTGGCCATTAAATGACACAATTCCGGCATGGAGGAGGCCAATTGGGGTTCGGAACATCTCCGAGCAATGAGAAAGGGAACAACACTCGACGCTAAAAAGCTTCCGACCGCGCGTGGCCTCAGCGAGCGCTGGCAGCTCGTCCACTGAGCGTCGTCAACATGGTGGAGATCTGACATTGGCGGAAACAACAGCATTCTATACAGCAACTGGCAAATCATAACACAACGGGACCTTTTAACTAATGCACCTTTTTTTTTTTACAAAGCTATGTTAATATTCATAGTTTGAATTGTGTTTTCTTCAAGTATGTTTTCCTTGCACTGCATTCTCTGTCTGGTTGTAAGATTAAATAATGTAATGCTATTTAAAATTACTTTTAGGAGGATTTATATGTATATTTAATACAACACAGTCAATTAATTCTATTATATAATTATAGGACCCAGAATCGCGATTGTGGCGCCTCCCCTTGCGGCTGCCTGCGCGAGCACCTTGTGTCGATTACGCACATTTTGGTATTTTTTAGTATTTATAGAGCTTATTGTGCGTAATCACCGGGTGTCATGACATTTCACTGAATATATGTATGACCGTATGTATATGTATGTGACAAATAATCTCTTGAACTTGAACTTGAAAATGGAGAGAGCGGCAAATCTTCTCACGGTGCCGCTCAAACCGACGCCCGACCCGAAGGCTGCCCAGGTTGGCAGCTACGCCTCGCACTTCGCAGCCAGTGGCATTGAATTAAAGAGTGATTCCAGAGCGGGAGGTGATCTCATGTGCGTCTCACGTTGAAGGACAACGAGCGCGTGCGGGTGTGACTGTCCCCCAGCTCACGTGTGGATGCGTGTGCGTGTGCACATCACGCCGCTGTCACGCCGGTGGGCGGGTGCGTGCGTGTTCAAAGAAGATTGAGGGGACGTGGTTTCTGCGACCCCCTCCACCGGGTGTGGCGGCCCGCTTCCTGCGCGGCCACAGCCACCTGCGTCCAGGGCCGCCCCCGGCGCTCGCCACGCCACCATGAAACCACGGCCGGGCAGCGGTGGCAGCGGGGGCCTGGGGGCGGGAAAACCCCTCCACGCTGCTTTTCGGGGCGCGTCAAAAAAGACGGACGCTGTCGAAAATGCTCCGGCGTGGCGGCCATATCACCACGGCGATCTGAAACCGGGGGGCGCAGGACAAACGGCGTCGGCAGGCTTGGAGGTGCGAAAAACGACGGCCCTCACCCGACCCGCTGGAGAAACTTGGGACACGTTTTGAGCAAACAGAAATATGGGAGAGGGGGGCTTATAAAAGGGACGGGGCTGTGACTCAGAGAGCAGAGTGCTCGCGCTTCTTCCGTGGGACAGACCATGCGGCCTCGGTCTGCGAATGGCGGTCGCCGTGGGTACCGCACACACTGCGCGGGAAGGGTACGAGCGCCTTCCCCAACGCCGCTGCATCCTCCCATCCCGTCGGAAGAGGCGCGACTTCCTGACTGCGGCGTGGTCACCGATTCATCGGGTGCAGTGTCCGGTCGCCATACGGAGCTGAGGCTGGGCTGTTTATTTAATTTTTTTGTTTGTTTGTTTGTTTTGGGGGAGATGGGGGTGGGGGTGGGGTCATCGTGTGGAGGGCAGTGTTGATATGCACTGCAGTGCTGCCCTCTAGTGAGACCCAGGACGGGTGATGCAAATGCAAGCAATCGCAACACAACAGCTGCATAAAACACACAAACACACACAAAAAAACAGAGATTTATTTTTATTTTTTTTAACTTAATTTATTATATTTCTTTGTTGTAGAACCCATTAACATTTTGTTCATGGTTAACATACAGCCATTCAAATAGCGAACAAATGAGATTTGTATATATTTTTTTTAATTCACTGCTTTCAGTTAAACTCAGAAGGTTACACGCTTCATTGTGAGGAGAAAAATATTGGTTTTTGTTTTTATTTCGAGTGTGTTTCCCCCCCAAAAAGTCCCCTCTTCTGGTACTTGTTGCAGGAGGGGGAAGAAGCCCCCCCCCGTAGGATGGACAGATGCAGAGACGAGGGGAAGGACTCCCACTCCCCAACCCCCCTTCTTTCCTCTGGTGCATATATTCACCCCCCGCCCCACCAATCAAACGCTCCTTCGCAAAACATGGCCGAGAGACGGCGGCGGCCGGAGGACCCTCCCCCGTTAAAAAGAGCAGCACAGAATGTCAAAAATTCGGCCGTTGCCCAGGCCCCCCCCCCCCCCCCGCCAACAACACAGAAGAAGAAAACGAAAGAACTTTCGGGGGCAAAAAGCGAGTAAAAAAATAAAACTATGTGACCATATACAATCAACTCTCAGTGCACGGGGACGGGG
>NC_137191.1:1877500-1967500 GCF_960531495.2 Zeus faber
CACACACACACACACACACACACACACACACACACACACACACACACACAGGCGGACCACAGCAGGCCCGGCGTTTGGGAGCTGACCCCTGTTAAGTGCCTCCGAGGTGCAAGGTCCAAGGTGCCCGGTGGGGACGCAAGACGCCACAGGCAGACAGGCAGACAGGCAGACAGGCAGACAGGCAGACGGCGTGTGGGGGAGGTGGTGAGAACTTTGCCGGCCTGGATCGCAATTGACGGCGTCATTTATTGATAGCTGTGCACACACATACACACAACCCCACAGGTGAAGGCTCAAACCCTTCCGCATTAAGCAGAGGCTACCCTCAACTAAGGACCTCCACCCGTCCCTCTTTCTCCCCCACCACACCCGATCCCACCCCCACCCCCACACCCACAAACACACACAGGGATGGAGGTACACATGGATGAGAATCGGCATCATGAAAAAAAGCCCGGATCTGAAAAGAAAAGTAACGTTTCTCTTTGAGACAAATGTGGATTCTTCTTGACTGGAACCCGAGCGGGACGACAAACCCACGCACACGCGCACACGCACACGCACATATAATCCATGGTGGACGTGAACTCTTATTCCCTTTTTTAAAACACCAACAAACCATTTGTTGTTCTGGAAGTGGAGGTTTGTGCCATGAGAGTGGCCCTGCATGGGTCCTACTCCGCCGACAGGTGGAGTTCACCCCGCCCGCCCCCACCCCTGTGCCCCATCCTGATCCGTCAGGGAACTGGTGTGCCCCCCCGCTGCACCCTGCCTCAGCCCCTCCCCCCTCCCCCCGGCCCTTATCCCTCGCCCAGCCCGGCTGCTCGGGCGTAGGGGTTGTCCAGGAGGTAGCGGTAGCGCTCGTAGCGCTCCAGCATGTACTTGGGGGCGTACATGTGCTCTTTGGGGTCCGTGGGCGGGTACTCCTGCAGCGAGCCGTCGAACCAGCCGCCCGTGCGGATCAGCTCCCGGATATAGTTGAGGTCGCGCTTGTCCTCGTAGTCGCCCCAGCGCGGGAAGTCGCCGTTCTGCGCCGACACGAGCTTGAAGTGGATGCCCTCGGGCGCGAAGCACCAGGAGCAGTGCCAGCCGGCGAAGTGGAAGGGGCTCCCCACGGACCACTGCACCAGGATGTGGCCCGTGTCGTTCTCGTACTTGCGGAAGCCCGGCATGGTGTAGTACTCGCGCCGGCGCAGGCGGATGCCGTCCGTGTCGTAGACGTCGCGGAGCATCCCCACCGTGCAGCCCGACACCACCTCCAAAGAGCCCAGCTGCTTCCAGAAGAACCCGTACAGCGACTGGAGAGCAGGAAGTTAGGAAATATTAATATGCAGATTTTGATACGCTTCGTTTGTTGCGCCATTAACCCATCTGCCGTCGCCTCCTTACAACCCTAATGACTGGAGGGGGTGGGTGGAGGGCAGACTCCATTTGTATTGCGGTTTGCGCTGTAATGCGTCACATTTCCATCTGCTGTTTTCCCAACAAGGGGGATGCACACGCACAATCTCATACACGTCATTAACATACTGTATGTAACTTCGGTGAGACAGGTGACTTGAGTGCACATGTACTACAACATTCAAAAATAAGGAAATCACGTCCTCAAATGTGTGAACACTCGGCACGATGTTTATGTATTTTCATTTTTATCGTAATGAACAGAAAATGCAAATTGCTGCCATAAAAGCGAGTCAAACGAGGCTTATATAAAAAAAAAAGCATCAAATAAAATGGATTTTATTTTTTTATTCCTTCATCCAAACTTCATTCATTGACTCAAACTTTTAAAAACGTTAATTAAATCTGAATTTTTTATTTTTTTTTCATTAAATTAAACTGGAACTATCGATCACAAATAATATCATAGGAGTCGGGCATTTTGAAACGGCACATGTTTCATATGGCCATCCCAATATCATACCTCATGATCACACATTTTCCTCATATCATGCAGGCCTGACTTTCGCCGCACGCGCACGCACGCACGCACGCACGCACGCACGCACGCACGCACGCACGCACACGCACACGCACACGCACACACACACACACACACACACCTTAGCTACCTTGCGCATGTGGATGGCGAAGGGCTCGGTCCAGCCGTCGAACAGCTTGAGGAAGAGGAGGCCCTCGTGCGCCGGGATCTCGTCTGCGTCGTTGATGACGAACACGTCGTCGGGCCGCAGGCCCACCACCCGCGACATCCCGTTCCGCGTCAGGAAGGTGCGTAGGTAGTCGTCTGCGATCCAGCCGTCCTGCCGCCCGCCCTCCGGGAAGTGGTCCAGGAACACGTACAGGATCTTATGCCGCATGTAGTCGTACGTACCATTGAGCAGCCGCCGCAGGAAACTGGGACAGAGGGTTTTTTTATTTTAAGAGAGACAAAGCATAAGGGAAAAACTCTCATTTAGAGTATCACAAGTGATCATTTTTTTAACATCTCATCATCCGATTCAACGACCATGTTTCCATCCAAATGTAGGGGAACGTTAACACCAATGACAGGAGTTTTGCAGCGTTGTCAAGTTCAAACTTCATAGCTTTCAGGATTTATATGTTCCAATATCCAATAGATATCTCTTGTTTAAAGGTGGATGTGTTTCTATACTATAATTGTAATTATCTGTGTGACAATTAATTGTCAAATACAATTTAAAGATGGTGACAGTCCTATGCGTGTGTGTGTGTGTGTGTGTGTGTGTGTGGTTTTCTTTTGTGACTCAGTGCTGGATTTCCAGTATATGAGTCATATTTACAGTAATTGAATCCTTAACCCTGACGGCGGCCACACCGACGCTGAGAGGAACCAATTAACTTGTCTATATGCAGAACGTGCTGTTTTCACGCATATGCTGATGGAATGCCCCCACCCCCACGCACCCACCCGCCCGCCCGCACCCACACACACTCTCTCTGTTTCGTCCCTCTTGTTACAAGCTGTAATTCAATTCCATCCCAAGGATATTTTTCCCCGTTGTCGCCGACATGTACCTTCCCATAATTGTTTCGTATTATATTGCCGAGACTTCAGACTGTGGAGTGTTGGACGCAAACAAAAGGTTTTAAGTTGCGAAGACTTGTTAATGACTCAACATTTCGGAGCCTTTGTTGAGAAATTTAAAAAAAATAAACAACCGCCTCCTGAAAAAAAACACGCGCGCACGCACACACACACACACACACAGACACACACACACAGTGTTGGCAGACTTGCGAGAAATCTGTTGTGTGTCTTATTAGTGAATATTGAATTAGAAAAGCCGGAACACTCTAGTTTAAATACCTGGTGAAAAATAAAAAATAATCAGCATGTTGGGATGGAATAGTGGAAATAATTTGCACGCACACACCTGTACCTCAGGGGGCGCTTCTCTCCGTAGGCGGTGAAGTTGGACTCGCACACCAGAAAAAGGTCGACGGCCTGGGCCAGCTCGTGGAAGCGGGCGTGCAGCAAGTCGAACTCGTGGTTGATGTTGATGGCGTTGATGACCCGGCGGGGCGTCTCCCTGGGCGTCAGCCGCTCCTTGGTGGGCAGGTTGGAGTGGTACACCATGGTGGGCACCCCGCAGTAGGGGCCGTGCCAGCCGGGCCGGCACACACACTTCACCAAGCGCTTCCCGCCATGGGCCCTGGGCTTGGCCTTGAGCGGCCCGGTGCTGGACGGCTGCTGCTGGACCTCCAGCGGTCTCCTCTGGGCCCCGGGTCCCGTGGCCGTCCCCCCCTGTCCCAGACCGGCCTTCCCCGGCTCCTCCTTGGGGACGGCGACCTCTGTTCCCCGCCTGAAGCAGAGGGCTCCGGCTTTGGTCCGCACAAAGTAAGGGTTTCTGTCGTCCTGGAGCTGGTGGGTGCGGGTATGGAGGTCTCCCATGGACTCCAGGGGGTCGGGGACCGGGGCCTTGTGGAACAGCCCCCGGTACTCTGCCTCAGGCTGGGCGTTCGCTACCTGTATGTTTTGTATAACAGGCTGGGCTGGGTGGCTGGGATTCCAGGGTTTGGGGTGGTCTTCATCCCTCTCCTGATAAAGGTAAATGTAAAAAAAATATATATATATATATATAGTATACAATCAATATCAGCCCGTTACCGATACCAGAACTGGGGCCGGTTGTAAAAACTGTTTTGTAGCTCAGTCCCGTTGAAGTTGTTTTGTCCTGCAGGTAATACTAAAATAAAGAGCTGTACTGGCTGGTAAGTCAGCTGACCACAAGAGAGCACCATATCAGCCTGGCTGACATATAAAAGAAGAACACACTCGAGCCTATTGTCACAACGCTGAGCCATGTGACATGTAAGATTCCTTATCAGTGCTCCTTATTTTTAGTGGTGTCCTGAACATATATATAGGGCTCTCGCAATACAAATTATATACAAATGATTCCAAAGGTTTCACATGCTCTTCCTGCACTGAGTTCCCCACAGAATGTGACACAGCATTATACATATTACATACGGTCATTAACCCCCTACACCTGGTTGCTAGGGAACAAAAACCAGTGGAGCTCAGAACGCAACCACTCTTGTACGGTGGCCTCAGATGTCACAGAACAATCCCCCACTACTGATATTTACTGTTATTGTTGCTTAATGTGTGGTGGAGAGTGCCAGGCGAGGTGCGGGAAAAGCATTGGCCCGGCGTAGCTGCTCCATCAGTGTGTGGGTGGAGCGCAGGGCAGTTTAAGTATCATCGCTCCCTCAGAGCTATTTCACTGAGGCAGGAATGTGCTGTTGAGGTCTGGAGCCGCCAGCCTTCCACAACACAGAGCAAAGTCAAATACACACTGTGCTTTCGACATCCCACCATATTCCACACAAATAGACACGACGCTGTAAGGAAATCATACTTATGATAAAAATGGAAATAACGGGCCGTAGGCTAGATATTTTTTTGTCACCAATTCAACCATGGCTCCAGATTATGAGGGGTAATGATTTAGAGCCTCTAAAAATCGTAATTGATGGTTTGTAATGTAATTTAAAGGGCAAAAGACAGAAGTCTAGCGGTAGATACGCTACAGTATTCATTATATTCATTGTATTCATTATATTAATAGGATTACTTTCATTATTGTATGTATTAAGTTTTCGTATTGGTATTACTACTTTTATCATGGTTTTTATGCACTTTATTTTTCGCACAGATTTTTCCCAGCTGTGTACTGTACTATCTTGAGTAACTGTTCACAACAATGTCCTTTCGGAAAAATAAGTCAGGTTATCCTCACTTATACTTTACTTCAGAACAACTGCAAGCTGACCATTGACCGGACTCCATGGTTTACATTGTGCTACTCCCTTAAAATTTGTGTTTATAGATGTTAACATACATTTTATTTCGTTTTTATTGCACTGTACTGCCGTGGACTGGAACACACCTGGATTCCCCCCCCCCATAGAGTCTTTTATCTTATTTTCTCTTAGTTACCTCGGAGGGCGTGTCTCCCCGTTGGCTCTCCTCCGGCTTCTCCCAGGAGTGCGGGGGCGCCGGCTCCTCCCTCAGCCTGATCTCCAGCCCGGCCGAGCCCACCATGCCCCGGCCTCGGTCTCCACCGCCTCCCCCTCCGCCCCCTCCGCCCCCGTCAGGCGGGCGGTGGGCCGGCAGCGGGGGGGCCTCCTCGGGGGAGGCGGGGCTGAGCGGGGTGGAGGCCGCGCCCCGCTCCCTCCAGAAGAAGCCGGTCACCATGATGAAGGACTTGATGTTGGGGTACGGCGCCGAGAGCTCGCGCAGCAGCGACACGTAGTGCAAGGCCTTGTAGTAGTGCAGGAAGGAGATGACGCACAGCCCCACCGTGCACAGCAGGAATACCCGCTGCCGTCGCATTTTCATCCTGGGGGAGGGGACAAGGGAGGGGGTGGACGCCATGAGCGCGATGACAAATCTTCACAGATAACGAGAGTTTCCTGATTTATTCGCAACATAACAAAACAGTAGGTGCTGGTCTCATCCATAGGGCCCTGTCTCAATATTCATCCAGCCGTTTGACGTCTCCTGCGGGAGCAACAGTCTTAGAAAATAAAATCGCTGAAGGTTGGAGAAAGGGAGGGGCGGAAAAATAGAGAGGAAAGACAGAAAGAAAGAAAAGAGGGAACTGTGGTTGTTCTCCACTCCATTCCAGGGATTACCATAATCTTTGACGGTACAAGGGGACGTCAACCAATGGCAAACCGCCCAAATCTAATCCTGTTTGTCCCCAATTGGCTTATCCATTTCCCAGTGGCCGTTCCCACCGTTGGATTATTCATAAAAATGTATTAAAACAAACAAACAAGGGAGAGAGTAGAGCTGCAAATCTGAGAGGCTCCGGATCCCCCCCTCCCTCTTCCTGACAAATATGTTTTTTGTGTGTTTTTTGTCAACGGCACAAGAAAGCAACCAAGCAATTATTGGATGGAGAAGACGAGTGATCCACCTCCAACAGAGTGAACAGAGAACAATAAAGATCACATAAGTCAAATATTTATTTAGAGATCAAATCAAATTCTGGTGTCCTTAACTCGACTAAGAAAAGGGTACGGCAGATTGTGGTACTGTGGCAAGTTCTCTTGCGCCTGTTTTACCCATCCATCCATCCATCCATCCGTCCGTCCGTCCATCCATCCATCCATCCATCCGTCCGTCCGTCCGTCCGTCCATCCATCCATCCATCCATCCGTCCGTCAATCCGTCCATCCATCCATCCATCCATCCTTTCCTTCCATCTCCCCTCCACCACCTTTCAGCACGTTGGGCTTAAATCTTAAGTTGAGTTTGAGTTTGACCCATCAGCGACTGAGCCATGGGAACTCTCTGGAATGGAGGGAAAATGAGGGAGGAAAGAAAGAGAGAGAGAGAGAGAGAGATCAGAGAACGGAGAAAGGACAAGGGATGAAACCAAAGCCAGAGGAGTCGTGTCCCGGCCAAGGACGGGGGAGAGAACGGAAGAAAAAAAGAAAAGAGAAGGGAAGGTGAGAACAGACAGTGAGGCGATGGATGGATGGATGGATGGATGGATGGATGGAGGGAGGGATTGGGGTGAATAAGCGAGGGCATCAGGGGGCTGCAAGGTGGATAAAACTCCTTTAGGAGGGGTGACGAAATAGGATGAAAAAGAGCACGAAACTAGTTCTACTGCAACTTGTTAACTACGTGAGAAACAGTCAATATTACCATAAAAGCACGATGGATGGATGGATGGGTGTATAGATGATGGAGGGATAGATGGGTGTATAGATGATGGAAGGATGTATAGATGATGGATGGATGGATGTATAGATGACAGATGGACGAATGGGTGTATAGATGATGGATGGATGTATAGATGACGGATGGATGGATGATGGATGTATAGATGATGGGTGGATGGATGTATAGATAATGGGTGTATGGATGGATGGATGGATGGGTGTATAGATGATGGATGGATGGATGGATGTATAGATGATGGGTGGATGTCTAGATGCTGGATACATGGATGTATAAATGATGGGTGGATAGATAGATAGATAGATAGATAGATAGATAGATAGATAGATAGATAGATAGATAGATAGATAGATAGATAGATAGATAGATAGATAATGGATGTATGTATGTATAGATGATGGATAATGGATGGACGGATGATGATAGATATATGGATAGATATATGGATGGATGATATCGTTTATCACGAAGAAGTTGAGCTTTCTGGGCTCCAGTGAGGCTCTCTCCCACGCTCTCACTCAACAAGCCCCAATAGCACAGTTGGCATAAACACATGAGAGAGAGAGAGAGGGTGGAGTTGTAAAAGTAATCCCTCCTCCACGTTACGAAGCTTTAGCTCGATTAATTTACTACGCTGCTTTCAGCATCGCAGGTTTCCATTTATGCCAGAAAAGCAGATTCACTAATATCCCAGCTGGCAGGAACATGCAAAACAAACAGTAGACGAAGAGACTGAGAGCGAGGGAGAGAGAGCAAGGGAGTCTGGTGAAAAGGTGACATCTCAATCTAAACCTCCAAGTGAAAGAATGAAAGAAAGAAGAAGGAACAGTACAGATTTTAGTTCATAATAGAATAAAAAAAAAATATATATATATATAAAACAAGCAAAACGCATTTAATAATGATTAAAATAAAAAAATGCCAATGAAAAGGGAATCATTAGTCACATTATTTTCCAATCGTTAATTCTCTTTAATTATTGGTCTGAAATTATTTGTCTTGAACCACAAGCAGTTATCACGGAACTCCAAATGATCCAATGATTTAGGACCCGATGCAACAGATCACGCACACGCACACACACACACACACACACACACACACACACACACAGTGAAAAGCAACCTCCCCCAATGCGACCGGTGTGACGGATCCGCGGGGCCTCCACAATAACGGTTCCCCGCTCGCCCCGGGGCAAGCAGCCTCGGGCCTGCCCGGCGTCCCCCTGGTCAACCTGCGCGGAGAAACCCCCCCCCCCCCCCCCCCCACCACCCCTCCACCCCCGGTCGACCCTCCTGTTGACCTCCGTCAGTTACAAAAGGAGTACGTTTCGGCAACCATTTGCGCAGCGCCTCTGATTCGATCATCTCCTGCCGTAAGGGCCGCTGCGCAAGCACTTGGAGTGTGGCAACCCCGGAGGTATGTGGCTGACGGTGCAACCTTGGCGGCTGTAAACAAAACAAAACGAAGAAACAAAAAAAACAAAAACGCACCGGGACCGTGTACGACGTTCGGCGGAGTGGAAGAGAGGAAAGGAAACGGAACCCGACTCATCTCCCTCGCCCCACACTGGGAAAAAAAAAAACACAAATAAAATGAAATAAAAAAATAAAAAAACAGAAAACAAAGTCCGCTCGGCGCGGGAACGCTCCCCGCACCCAGACCCGCGTGTGCCGCACGCCCGCCGACGCCGAGAGGACTCACCACACGGGGCGACACGTTGTTGCCCGAGGCGGGGAGACCTCCGTTACCCCGGGAAGGTTGTCGCTTCCCCGCCTGCCGCACGGGCTGCGGCTCATCCTCCAGCGTCCACAGTGCCGTCGCTGGGGAACGTTCTCTGTTCTCCCTGCCACCACGACCGCTCCGCGCCTCTGGAAACAGGGCGGCGGCGGATGAAGTAGTCGAACTAAAAAGGCAAATAAAGTTGGAGGTGCGGCTGAAAACGCGGGCGCAACCTCCGGAAGAGATAAGAAGCTCGATACTGAGCACGGGGCAGGTAAACTGAGAAGAAGCCTGAGCGGGTTACTGGAAGTCACATAACCAATCAGGTCCTGAAGAAGAAGAAGAATAATAATAATAATAATAATTAATTATAATGATAAATTATTAATAATAATAATAATAATAATAATAATAATAATAATATAGCTGCAGGCAGCAATGCACTTGGTCCAGGTTAGTCGCAGCAAATGCACAAATGTGAAAACAAACCAAAAAACTGAAATAAACCAAAACGAAACCGCCAACCTAACGTAAACAGGAACCCCCCCACCCCCCACCCCCATTAACCACAAATAATATGTTCACCTTCCTTCAACTCTTGCAAACATTTCGCCATCGCTTGCTGGCTGCTCGCAAAAAACGTGCATGCATACCCCTCAGATGAAAACACGGCGCCATTGTGAAATCCTTCACGGGAAGTTTGCAGGCGACAGCTAAAAAAAACAAAAAAAAAAAAACCTCCCCATATTTCTTGTCCAGAGTTCCCATTTCTCCTGACTTGCGTTTCTAACTGGTCCTGGGCGCGCGGCGCAGCCCGGCCGTGTTCATTTATTGTCAGTTTGTTCATATTCCTCACAAAGGACGTGTCCTTGGTGTTTGTGACGCAGTTCAACACGGAGAAGATGACGTCTCTGAAGAGAAATGCACTTCAAATATGCTTTATAGTTGATAATTATCTTAACTTAAAACAAAAGACGACGCTTAATTGCAAATGGCACAAAAAAGACAAAAACAAACGCCCTTCTCTCAGGTGTCCCCCTTATTCATGGGAACAGCCATTATCATGGAGAAATATGAATTACAATCCTGGCGCGGGAGCTGAAGTATGTCGGCATTGCCTGAGCGTCAGTGCAATGTGTGGTAAAATCTTTGATGTGTACGTGTCGGTACTTTGATGTATATGACCGTCACATTTAATGCAGATCAGCCATCGCCAACCCTCTGTATGTTATGTTGCAATTTAATCGGCTGATGGCGGACAATCCATTTATTTGGACCAAATTTGTCAGAGAAAGAAACAGGCGGAAACGGAAAAAACATAGCGCCACCCATGCCCAGACATTTTGGGTAAACTTTGAAAATGAACTGTGGCAAAACCATGGGGCGTTAGAAAAAAATCCACTGGATACATTTTATTGCAGGCAGTCCAGACACACCGCGGTCGAACTCTGGTGAGCACTGGACCAAATACAAAATGGCAGCCATTGAAAGTTATACGATTGCCAAAGCGCCACCTATCGACCAAACTAAGCCATATCTTTCACAGTGCCTCAGAGTCGCACCCTGCATATATCTACCAAACTGGATGATGATAGGACAATGCATTGATGAGTTATGGCAGATTAGGTAAAATAGGCCCCACCAACACATTTTTTGTCAACTGTGAAAATGTATTGTAGCCAAACTATACCGAGTAGCAAATGTCCATCGGATAATTTGTATTGGGGCAGTCCAGACATGCTGTGGTCCAAGTCTGATGAACACTGGACCGCATTGTGCTGAACCCCTAATAACTAGTCAATTCCCGGTGAAATTCTAGGAGTTCTGACAATTTCTCACAATCCTTTTTTTCCCCTCTTAAAATGGCCTTGAATTCTTGGTTTAAAGTCACTCAAAGCAATTCTCAAATGAATCTCAAAAAACGGGTAACATGAGCGCATGCACTCCTTCCGCGAGGGCGGAGCTGCAAATGCATTCACCAGTTATTTGGCATTTGGATAATTTAACAGCCGGCATCTGTGCTTGGAGCCTTACATCCATTTCAAATCTGACCGCATCCATTTTCCTGCTGCCAACGTATGAATCTCTGCGCGACGGATCCCGTTCAGGTTTCCGATCGATGGCGTCGTCATCAACGGCAGCCATGTTGGATTGGTGATTCCGGGCCCCTGGCGTGAGAAATGAGCCGGTTTTAGAGCTCCAAAACGTCAGTCCCCACCCACTTTTGCCTGGTTCCGCCGATCACTTCCCCTTCCCTGCCTGTGCCGAGTCACACTCTCCACCTCCATCAACCCCGTCCGTCTCTCTAGCTCTCTCCCTCCCTCCCCCCCCCCCCTTTCTTCCTCCGTCTGACTGTGTCCGGGCATCGGACCCTGGAGGGCTTGGAAATGCCCCGCCACCCGTTTGCGAACACAGCCCAAACATTTGGCACGGCAGCGACAAGGGTCCATTCCAGGTGGTAAACAAGTCCCTCCACTAACTGCCTTGAATGCGATCGGACCACCCCAATGCTGCGTTTGTGTGTGTGTGTGTGTGTGTGCCTGTACAGTGTCTACACTTGCACACCGAACTGTTGTCTGTGTGTGTGTGTGTGTGTGTGTGTGTGTGTGTGTGTGTGTGTGTGAGCGTGCGTGCGCTGCAATTAATAACATTTTAAGCACGAGTATTGCTTTTGTGTGTGTGTATATAAAGGGGTGGGCAATATAAATCTTGGTCTCCATGCAATACAAATTCCGTTGAATGCGAGCGCCCGCATGCACGCACGCACGCACGCACGCACGCACGCACGCACGCACGCACGCACGCACACACACACACACACACACACCAACAGCTAGGTACAGTTTGGGGGCTGGCACCGTGGAGGTCCTGTGGGTGGCATATCAGTAGAAAGGCCATTGTGCGTCGCCATGGCAGCAGTTAGGGTGGGGGGCAGAACGGGCTGGGTAAATTGGGCCACATGCCGTTATCTTCTGTCGTCACCCCCCCCCCCCAAACACACACACACACACACACACACACACACACACACACACACACACACACACACACACACACACACACACACACACACACACACACACACACACACACACACACGTAAAGCCCCGACTCAAGAGTTTGTGGCACCGAAAATGTTGCGATCTCAGCTGAACTCCCACATAAGTGGGATGATAAATGATGCATCACTTCTGCGTTTGCGCGTGCACGTACACAAGACGTCCAGTCTTCCTACCCTCCATGTGAACAGATCCCATATCTCCATCTGCCCTCCTGTGTGTCCACGCCAGCACAAAAAGTATAAATAAACAACTTTATGCCAAGGTCAGCATCTCGAGGGGTCATTCAGCAGCCGGACACTGTCAGGGAACTCACATAGAAGCACGGAATCGGGGCAAACTTCACAAAGCCGCCAAACTCATATCACAGAGCTGTGGAAGGACTCCAACACAGCCGACAATAAACCAGACGCTCTCCACTGGATTCATAATCCGACGGTGTGTCATCACGTGTCAGCTCTCGGCAGCCATTTTGTGGCGCAGTGTTCACGCTGCTTCTCCAGTTTCTCATTATGGTGGGGCTGTGTCAGTGACCTGGTGGAGACCCCACCCCTCCACCCGCCGCAGCGCCTGGCCTTTTCTCCTTGACGGCGTCGCTGCGTTCGGCAGAGTCAGGTCGGACTCATTCTAAAATGGAGGACGGAGGACGGGGGGGTGGGATTAGAATTGAAATGGAAGTCCATTTTCCTAATTGCATCGGTAGCCATAAAGCCATAAATAAATGAGAGTGGGGTCAGGATCATCTAAAAGGGTGATGGGAAATATCCTGCATAGTGATGACCCACACACGCCCATGCGTACACACCCCTTCGCACGTGCACTCACACACCGACACACCACAGCATTACGGGTTGACCGTAGCGGCGGACAATCAGCTGTTTTTGGTCATTTGAACCCAGCAGAGATTTCGGTATCAGGCAACGGCAGATGCGGAGGCATCTGCCACGCCCCTCAATCGTCCTCTGCCACGCCCCTCAATCGTCCTCTGCCACGCCCCTAAATCATCCTCTGACACGCTTCCCTCAAGCGTCCTCTGCCACGCCCTTCAATCGTCCTCTGCCACGCCTCCCTCAATCGTCCTCTGCCACACCCTTCAATCGTCCTCTGCCACGCCCTTCAATCGTCCTCTGCCACGCTCGTCCATCGTCCTCTGCCACGCCCCTCAATCGTCCTCTGCCACGCCCCTCAATCGTTCTCTGCAACGCCCCTCAATCGTCCTCTGCCACGCCCCTCAATCGTTCTCTGCAACGCCCCTCAATCGTCCTCTGCAACGCCCCTCAATCATCCTCTGCCACGCCCCTCAATCATCCTCTGCCACGCCCGTCCATCGTCCTCTGCCACGCCCTTCAATCGTCCTCTGCCACGCCCCTCAATCATGCTTCCCCCGCCATCTGCACTGCGTAACAAAACGTGGATGTCCAATGAATGGAGTGTGGTGCGCGCTTGTCTTGCGCCACACGCGTGCACGTTATCCATGTGCATCCATCACCAAAATGCGGAACACAATGCAAAACAAGATTCTCAACTTCCGAAGCACCTAGTTAGGTGGTCCATGCCGAGCTTCCAAGCTTTGCACCTCACTGGGCACCTGATCGTTTCACGTCCAGTTTGTTCAGCATCGTACCGTCTTCTCTGTTCCTCTGGGGAAGTTTGGCTCGAAAACGCAGGGGCGGCTCAAGGCCGCGTGGAAGTACATATTGAGTCTAGTCCTGCAAGATATTTCACAGAACAGCAACAGCCTGAGCAGTCTCGCAATGCCTCCGCGTGAGAACCATGTGTCCCGCTCCATCTGTTCTTCTTCTTAGCCTCGGCGCTGCCTGCAAATTTCCCCTCTCGTGACGCCGACTTAAACGGGCGATAAGCCGAGCGCTTTGTGGATGTAGCCCCCATCAGCGAGCGGTTGCTGTTTAGCTACAGGATATTCTGTCAGGACGACTTGCTCCAGTGAGTCTGCGTAAACCAAAGCTTTGGTAGCGTGAATAACACTACGGCGCGTGCGTACACACACACACACACACACACACACACACACACACACACACACACACACACACACACACACACACACACACACACACACACAGCTGGGGGCTTTAGCTCTTTCCACTAAAAGTAATCTTCTATGGACTATGAAAGATGCACAAGACAAATAATGCCTTCCTTATTTTGGAGGGACGAGAAGTCCCCGAAAAGATAGAAACCAGGGAAAGAGATTTAACGTAAGACTTAAGAAAGTGAGTCAAAGACTGACAGCAAGAATTTCGGTAGTTTTAGACATACAACAAAGCCTGTGGTTATGGAAGGCGGTAAAGTGTATTTTACCGACGATCTTGAACTCTTCAAAGTTGAACTGAGCACATGAAGAGGAAGAACCATGTAGTTCAACCATGTAGCTCTTGTATGTCCAGTAGATTGGAGAGAGTCAAGGGCACAACAAGGACAGAAATCGACCGTGATGGAGTGGCCGGGGTTTGCAGACGTGGCTGGTCAACGGCAGTCGGTTTCCCTCCGTGTCACGGATCCCGTCCGAAATCGAAAATCCGTCCAATTTCGACCTTGGAAATCACAAGCAGGTTCGCGATTCTCCCCGTAACTTTCGTGGGTAAAATTGTCCGAGGTGGACCTTGGCGGCCAAGACAAAATAAACGTTAAACTCTGATGTCACGTTATCTGAAAACAAACTGTGAACTGTCTCGCTGAAGCGGAGCGCTTATTTCGTTTGGGGGTGGGGGGGGGGGGGCTCAGCTTGGGCCGCAGGCGCCGGAGTTCACAGCTTGTGCCTTCTAATAATTTTAAGGAAAAGTGCGCTCCGATTCAATAAAATATGATATTTTACAATATGTCCACTTGATTTCTCCACTTGAGGGGGCAGAACAGGGGCCGGCGGCTCGTGAGAAGTGCCGGTCTGCACCGGCACGCCATCCATAAGAGCGGTTAACCCTGTGGATGTGATTTGGATTGTGACACCGGAGATAAAAACGTTAGAGGGAACGTGATGCTGGGAAATGATGAGCAGAAATAGGCAAAAAGGCTCGACGGGAGAAGTAGGTACAGAGCGGACACGGACCTGGAGGGCGGAGGAGAAGAGACGCGTTCCGTGGTTTTTAAAAAGTCCGGCTGATCCGGATCATCCGGCTCACTGGAAGCAGCCAGGCTTCACCCAAGCATTTATTTTATCTATGAAGCTATATGAAATATTTTGTTTATGTTTATCCCACTACAAAACAATAACATTCGTTATAATGACTTCATGTGACTGGACTCAACGTCTCTTACTGAGAAACAAGTGTTTTCTTGACAAATCGAGGCTCGATGACGTGACGAGGCCAGTGCTGGAAAAAAAAGAATAAACACCAATTTTTTTTTCTCTTTTAACCGAGAACCGATTCGTGGATTTGGAGAAGCGTGACACCCCTATCAGCGGCTAATGAGATTTCAACCTCTGAAAACAGGCGGTGCAGGCGGTGCGGAGGAGGACAGGCCCATCAACCCACAGACCTCTCCACCTCAGCCCAAACCTCAACTACACCGTTCAGATTCCCAAACTGGTTTTACTTCATTTAGTTACAACATTCAGCTCCAAACAACTGCCCCTCTACTACCCCCACTACTACCCCCTCTACTAAACCCCCTACTACCCTCTCTACTAAACCCTCTACTACCCCCACTACTACCCCCTCTACTACCCCCCTACTATCCTCTCCACTAAACCCTCTACTACCCCCAATACTACCCCTACTACTACCCCCACTTCTACCCTGTTTACTAAACCCTCTTCACCCCCACTACTACCCCCCCCACTAAACCCTCTACTACCCCCACTACTACCCCCCTACTACCCTCTCTACTAAACCCTCTACTACCCCCACTACTACCCTCTCTACTAAATCCTCTACCACCCCCACTACTACCCCCACTACTACCCCACCCGACTACCCTCTCTACTAAACCCTCTTCTACCCCCACTACTACCCCCCTACTACCCTCTCTACTAAACCCTCTACTACCCCCACTACTACCCCCTTTACTTCCCCCTCTACTACCCCCCCTACTAACCCCTCCACTACGAAGAGTAAGAAGCCTCATGGAGGAGCTGTTGATGTCGGTTCGATGGCTTTTAGTGGTTAGGGTCTCCATTTCTTGCCAGTTGACCAATGTTACCGACCACGCCTTTAACTGCCCTGTTTGCCGTGGAGGTGTGTACTCCAGTCTACCGAGGAGAATCTCTCAAGTCCATCCCTAACTTTAGCTTATTTTGAGGAACAACATATCACAACACATTTAAGAGCCTGTTAAAGATATTTACATGAGGAACGTGGACAGATTTGTTTGAATGGGTGATGTCTCCCATGAACAGCATGCACCAAAACCACCAACACAGTGTTTGACTATCTAAAGAACCACATTCTCTAAAAGGTAAAACCAGTTTAATCCACAGCCTTAGTAAGTGTGATAATTACTATGGTCTGGTCTGGATCAGACCCGCCCCGCTGTCTCTTCCATTGTGTATGTATTCGATGGTCTGCAGTGGTTGTCTGGCATTAAAGAGTATCGTCTTCCTTCCTTCCTTCCTTTTCACTGGCAGTTAAGAGGTAATGGGGGAAATGGAAATGGTGCAATGAACGGTACATTATGCTGAAAACAGCACATCCGCCTCCATTTCCCTCCTCTGTTTCCAACACTAGTATTGGTTCGATAGAAAGCCTCACCCCCAATGAAGCATTGTCAAGCAAGGTGGAGAATTCCAGGGGTGCTGTTCTTCCACCTGGCCCTGCGCTGTGACTTCCCTACGGGGCATAGGCATAACCTCCCAACTGGGAGGTTCCCCGTATTAAGAACAGGATGGTTCTCTCGCTGCATTAATAATTTTCTCCACCTCCAGTGTCAGGTAAAGGTGATATTCTCCACTCTTTGCATAAGGTTCACTGGATCTGTGAGTCAGACCTTGAGAGAAAGCCAAACCACTACAGTAAGAGGATTTCAATAATGCATGCAGGGAGACGGCCAGAGGAGGTGTGTGTGTAAGCGGGTGGGTTGGGTGAAGGTGTGTCTGTGTGTGTGTGTGTGTGTACTTAGAAGGGTGGGCTTGGGAATAACAGGGTGTGTATGGACCGCCTCCGGTGGATTTGGGGAGAGGGAGTTGGGGGAGGGATCTTGGAGGGCCCTCATTCCTCTGACCTCATCTATAATTCAGCTAAAAGACCCAATTTATACCGTGGACCTCCTGTGTGGCTCTTGCGGAGGAGGTCCACAGGTGCACATCCAAAAATTGTAATTTTCCCTCCACAAAGTGCTATTCAATCCAAAACTGCCAGCAACCTAAACCGAGTTTGACACCACTGGCTTTAACGGTTTAAAGGACAATTTGAGCACCTCCGCATGAACGTCCCACCACGTCCCATGACCGCGTACACCCTTCTGAGTCACTGTGAAGTGGAATATTAATAACACAATACCGTCAAGTAGGGCTTGTGGGGGGTGTACGGTATGTGATGTATATGCCATTTTGTTTTGGCATATACCTCTATTAATGCACAGTTAGCTAAACACAGTTTTTGATCTTAATCAGGTTTCATTCGACGACGACTGGACTCGTGTCTGCAATGAGTAATGCTTTGTTTCATTAATACCTTGGAAAGACGACATGCACATGTTCAAGCGCTGCCGCAGAACTTGAATCCTTAATCTACCCAGAGATTAAAGCATCCAGCCCCAGGTGGGACTAATAATTAAATCCCCTGTGTTCTTAAATTGGATGCGCCTGCTGTTTAACAACAAAGAACTAACATGCGGAGCAATTACAGACGAAAAGCAATCAAGGCATTGTTTGTGCAAAAAAGGTCAATCAAAGAAATGGCTCTGTTTTAATTCCAGCTTAATTAGCTTGAACGGTTTTAGCTCCGATGCAACGGAAAAGATCCTGAATACTAAATAATAACAATATTTAAAAAAGAAAAAAAATCACCCAGGGTGTAACACACCCTGTTATTCCCAAAAAAGGCCGGGATGTCCATTGAACACTTGCCAAGATCATTGTTATTACTCGTCAGACTGTTAAAAAGACCAACAACAGGAGGGGGGGGTCCTGATATAATGACATAATGGGGCGTGGCAAGTATATTAGATTGTTTCGCTTGCTTTGTGAACATATGTCTTCAACTACATGACTGAAAAAAAACATGTCTTTAGGTGAAATAAGTATCTTTCTTTTAACAGTGAAGTAGATTTCTTTCTCGCTTTTACAAAATCTTATCAAGTAAAATTCTCTGACCCCATTGGCGGATGATTTTTCTCGACTCAAGCATTCCTCTTTTTTTTTAACGGTGAAGGTTTTGAGCCCCGTTTGTATCCGTACAGCGGTTTCAGCCGACGGGCAGCACGTTGTTATGTTAGCCACAATAACGGGGCCTGGCAGATCCTCTTGACGGTAAACAAGAGAGGCTCTGCTTATTGCAGTTCTTTCCCCAGGTGTGTCATTATTTTCATGGCCGATGAAAACACCAATTCCGTCTCTCTCGCCCACTCGCACGGCTCTCCCTCTCAATCCGCTCCATCTACTGCCAAGTGGAGAATTGTTTGCCTGCGAGAACTACCACTTCTATTTGTGCCCAAAGTACTGAAGTCATTACCTTTGACTGGTGTGTGTGTGTGTGTGTGTCGGAGAGAGAGAGAGAGAGAGAGAGAGAGAGAGAGAGAGAGAGAGAGAGAGAGAGAGAGAGAGAGAGGGAGAGAGAGAGAGAGAGAGAGAGACGGCAGCCTGGTGGTGGCTGGGCCTGCGAGGGGCTTCAGTTGTGGATCTGAATGTAATCTCCAGCACGTTTTTCTTTCCTCGTCTCCTCTTTGTGATAACTCAGCCGCGGCATTCCTCGCTCCAGTGATGGAGACACATCAGACGACGCTGCGCAACGGCGAGCCGCGCTTCATCCGCCAAGGTCAACAACGCCGGGACTCGTGTAACGTGAGCCCTGCTGAACAAAGCGCCGCCTTATCTCTCCGTCGCCCAGGTGGGTGCTACGTCTTAAGCACAAGTCCCGGGATCAGCTGCTGGAGGAGCGGTGCAAGGGGCCAGCAGCATCAGCAGTCAGGATATTTTGATGCATGTGATTGCTGTGTTTTCCATTGTTAATAATGCAACAGGAAGATAGTGCGGTGGCCTTGAGAGCTCAACACACTGCAACTTAAAACACATGCAAAATACAAGAAACACAACCGCATTAACGGAAAACACAACCGCATCAACAAAAGACACAACTGCATTAACAGAAAACACAACCGCATAAACAGGAAACACAACCACATAAACAGGAAACACGACCGCATTAACAGGAAACACGACCGCATTAACAGGAAACATGACCGCATTAACAGAAAACACAACCGCATTAACAAAAGACAACTGCATTAACAGGAACCACAACTTCAACAGAAAACACAACCGCATTAACAGGAAACGCGACCTCATTAACAAAAAACACAACCGCATTAACAGGAAACACAACCACATTAACAGAAAACACAACCACATTTAAAGGAAACACAACCGCATTAACAGGAAACACAACCGCATAAACAGGAAATACAACCAAATTAACAGGAAACACAACGACATTACCAGAAAACACAACCGCATAAACAGGAAATACAACCACATTAACAGCAACAACAACCACACAACCGCATTAACAGGAACAACAACCACATTAACAAAAAACACAAACACAAAACCACATTACGGAAGTGAGCCACATCAAATACAGTGATTTATCTGCAATAAAATATATTAAACTAAATTATTTTGTGTCTGTAATTATCCTCCATCTGCTTCCTCCTTGCAAATAATAAATAGAAAAAAATAACTTTTAAATCAATCCACAGTTGTTCCAGAGAAAACAGCTTCTACTGGCTCCGTGATTCAAATCTTTTGGGTGAAACGGACAAGTGAGTGTGTCCCTGCGAATGAATCAGTGAATCATAATTCACACACTCACTGTGAACGTGATTCTGAAACACGTTGTCTTGCAACAGACCGAGATGTCAACGGAACCGACTGATGAACAGATCGTTTCAGGAAGTGATTCGGTTCAATTCTTTCACCCAAAAGATTTGAATGGTTTGGGACAACACCACACTATCACGGAGCCGGTAGAAGCCGTTTCCTCTGGAACGTCGCATTTAAATGGCTTAAATAAAAACCGTGGATTGCAATAAAAGTTGTTTTTTTTCTATTGATTAATTGCACAGAGGAAGCAGATGGAGGATTTGGACACGGTTGGTCTGTGGTAGTTGCGGCTCCAGGTTTTTACTTGTATAAATTATTTCATATGATTACAGGCAGGAAATAATTGAGTTGAATATATTTTATTGCAGATAAATATGTGCATGTGCGGTTGTGTTTCCCGTTAATGCGTTTTGTGTGTGTTTTTCCTCATTTGCTTTTGTTCTGTCTGTTTGGCATGTGTGCTCTGAAGTTTCTGTTGTGTTGTGGCTTCTGCATTTGTGTGTTGTCTATTTGCATGTGTTCCCTTACGTCGCGGTGCGTTGAGCTCTCAGGGCCACCGTAAGATAGCGCCCCATTAGAAAAGACCCATTTTGGCCCCAGTTGAGGCCCACTGGTCTGTTAAAAAGTGACTCAACGCTCGACACGGGGCTCGCAGGGACCAAGATAAGACGCCGTTGTGTCTATGAATAGTTGCTGCGCAACAAAGAAAAGGGCGATGGCGCAGAAAAGGCTCGGGAAGCAAAACATATCGAACCGGCTGCTACAGCGTCGGGTGTCACAGTGGCAGTTCACCGGCAGCCCCTCTCGGCGGGCGGCGGGCGGCGGTTGGAGGTGTCAGCTGTTTAGCGTCGCTCGGGACAACAATGAGACACAGGAGGAGGATGAGCAGCAACTGTTCAACCTGAACGCAGCCTGTTCAGCCTCAGCAACCAATTTTAATCACAGGTCGATGGGTGTACTCAGGCAGGGAGGGGTGGGGGGCGGGTGGAGGGATACACAGAGGGAGAGGGACCGAGTGGACGGATAGAAAGAGGGATGGAGACAGAGAGAGACGACAGAGTCAGAGGGACAGAGAGAGAGAGAGAGAGAGGAGAGACAGCGAGGTAGAAGACAGAGAGAGCACAAGTGAGGGGCCAGCGAGAGATAGAGCGTGTGTTACACAGAAAGAGCGAGAGAAAAAACAGAGAGAGAGAGAGAGAGAGAGGGGTGAAGTAAGGTCTGAGGAACAGCAGGAGACAGATTAAAATGATGAAGGGATAACTGCCCGACAAAGTGTGTGTGTGTGTGTGTGTGTGTGTGTGTGTGTGTGTGTGTGGGGTTTCTTCGATGAAGTGTGAACAGGTTCTGTGCACGAGTCTACCTGACCCAGCTGTTTTGTTCAAAAGATCTCGCTTGCGTCTTGAAAAATAAAATAAAATAAATAAAGTGTATGCATATACTCTATCCGCAGGAATTAACCGCGTGAGGTCGAATGTTAAAAGTGACAAAAAGTGTCAAATCTGACAAAACTCAGACACAAATAATCACTTTCCGATTTGCGATTCCTTCCAGGAGGACCCTTAGGTGCCCACGGACTGTAGTTTGGAAACCATCAAAATACAGTGCATGGCACTGCTGCCTCACAGCAGGGAGGCCCTGGGTTCGATTCCCGCCTGGGGCGCTGTTGGCACCGTGCTTATCTCCCAATGAGGGGCCTTTCTGTGTGGAGTTTGCATGTTCTCCCCGTGCTCACATGCGGTTTCCTCCATCTAACACCAGTAAGGACCCCACCAAAAACATGCACACATCACCATCGTCTGACCAGCGATGGAACCAGGTATGCACTGGCAGGCAGATGCAAAACAGAAAAAAAAAAAAAGCTGCAAGGCGCTGAGCGCCTTGCGCCGATGCTGCCGGAGAAGGTGCTCTGCTCTCGCGTGCGATAACTCCCGTCAGCGCAGACGCCGCTGCAGAGGGCTGAGCGGGCATGACGTCGGCTTTGAAGCCGCGCGCCTTGCCAAATCTGACGTGCCAATTCGATTTCAATTCAGACTATATTTGGCAGCTCGTCTCCGCTCCGCTTATCTCACACTCGTGGCCGTGTCATCCCGTCGCGATTTTAGTTGAAAATTCCCCCAATTTCCCATTGATTTTCCGCCCTCCTTTACGTAAGCCTGCACCCGTTTGAGGTTGCTAGCGATCACGTTTTAGAAATGTTGCCAAATGAAACTACAAAAACACGTGACTTCCGAAATAAGGAACATCAAGGTTCTCCCGGTTCCAGTGAATACCGCCAACAACCAAAATGGGGCGGAGAAGGGGACGACATGACGTAGCAAGCATCCAAAACGTTCATAACAGGATCAACGGCAATTAAATCGCGTTTCAACAGTTGACGTTTCCCGGGACGGGGGGTGTGTCCTGCGATACACTGGCCACCGGCAGAACCCATCCAGCAGGACCCCGCCCACTTTCTGAGCGTCTTTCAAAAAATAATGTGTTAAGAATTTAGTGGCATCTAGCGGTGAGCTTGCAGATCGCAACCCCCCCCCCCCCCCTTCCAAGCTCGTAGGAGAGCCTACGGTGGCCGCAAAACTCTGGTCCTTTCTAGAGCCAATGTTTGGTTTGTCCGATCTGGGCTACTGTAGAAACACTGCGGTGCAACATGGCGGCCTCCGTGCAAGCGCTCCCTACGTAGATGAAAACGGCTCGTTCTAAGGGAACGAAAACACAATCATTCTTATTTTCATGGGATTATTCACCGATTTAAACCTATGAATAATATATTCCATTTGGGCCGAGTTCATGACGCTAGATGCCACTAAATTCCACACACTGCACCTTTAAGCTACGTTTGTAACAGTTGTAGTTGAGGGTAAAAATAAACAAGTTGCAGCAGCTTTGAAACCTCTTCCCGAGGGCAAAGTTGCATCGGTGCTCGGCTGCTTCCTCTGAAACTCAGTTTGCACAACAGCTGTCAGTAAGAAGGTTGCTGCACACACCACCATCCTCAGGATAATCAGTCAACCTACAGTATTCTTTCAAAATGTTCTTCCTTTTGAAATGAGCCATTTCGGCATTTGCATGCATGCCTTTTCAAATACAGGTCGTGTCTCATTCAACAGGAAGCAAATGATCAGGTCTAGGTCTAGCAGTATAAACAACCACCACACTTCCACATGACGGACTATTTTCACCCTGAACGCAATATAAAGTGTATGAATTATTATTAGTTTATTAGTTTAAGATTGTTAGTTTTTACTTGGCAATCTCTTACCAACACGTGTTTTTAAATCCCCCCCCAAAAAAAAAAAAAAAAAAAAAGTAAAAGAAAGCAATGAAGCATAAATGCATTCTGATGTTTAATTTCTGCGGTGCATCTCAGCGCTTTCTGGAAACCGGCAGAAAGAATGTATGTTATTACCAAGTGCAAAGGGGGCCCATTGACGGCAGAATAACAGAGCCTCTCTTGGCGGGTGGAGGACTGAAAATGTACAAGTTGGAGCAGAATGAGCCAAATCACTGATTCAGTCGCCTGACTCATAGCATAACAACACAGCTCCCCTCACATAACCTCAGCAGCATGTCCAGCCACGTCTGACTGCCTAAAAACCCATCCACAGCCTCACACCCGCACCGCCTCTGTATAGGAGCACACCACTCATCAGATATTTTAGTCCTCTACATCCGTGGCTCTCAACGTGGGGGTACAGGGACCCCCCGGGGGGGGGGGGGGATCCCCTTCAAGAGGTTCCAGGGTCCCCCAGCAACGATTAACAGTTGAACAAAACTTGAACGTGAATTAATTTACAAGACGTCAGCACCATTAGAGAATGTACAATAATGACTGTTTTGATCTTGGGCTAGGCTGGTCATGAAATTTTTGCTGCCGATCGATCGGATTATTGGGTGACGATCGAATTTCATTGTCGACTCCTCTGGGGTGGAGGGGGTGGTGAGTGGGTTCGTTCTTTTTTTTTTTTTTTTTCCCATGAATAGCCATCGAGATTTAATTGGAGACGAAACAGCTGTATTATACTGTATATGGACTCAAACAGGGGCCCCCAACCCGACAGAGGGTCGGAAGGGGTTGCTGATGGGTGAACCGTTTCTCCAACGTAAAGGCGGAGCGGAGTTGAGGGCAGTGCGGGTTTAATTTTTCTATTTTTTTTTTATCCGAATATCAATTGTCAACTTTGGATAAAATAGAATAATATAAGTCGAAAATAATAGCCATATTTAAGCAGGCGCCACTGTGTGTTTTCAGTGGGAGATAGAAGACAATGACTCCTTTCCCGACATTAGTGTTTATAATCACGGCAGGCAAACAACGTCGCAAGGATAGTGTTCTAATGCGTTCCAATGAGTTGACGACAAAGTCCAGACGAGCAGCAGGGAGCGGATTTACTTTCTGGGCACGATAAATATTCATGATGTACACGTTCTGAACGCGTCCTCATCGGTCGAGTCCACCAACTTGTGTTTATGGCGTTACTTTGCGGGTGTCAATGACCCGATTATAAACAGGCCCAGCCCTATTTTGATCCTAATTTCACTGTTATCTCTGTTACTGTAATATAGACACAATCATATCCAACAATAAAAGATTGTGTAAAGAGGTCCGTGGCCTCAAGCGAATCAGTTGAGGGCCCTTGATATGAGAACGGTTGATCACTGATCTACACTGCATATTATACACAATATATTGTATAATTTCTTTGAATGGTCGTCATTTGTTGGATTAGATTACATCGCTCTTCTTTCTTTCTTACTGTGCCTAGCACAGCCTTTGGAGTTTGCCACTGCACATCGTACCAGCGACCAATGCGACCATCGAGAGCATCCTCACCAACTGCCTCTCGGTGTGGTACGGCAACTGTACCGCTGCGGACCGGGAAGCACTGCAGAGGGTGCAGGGGAAAGCGCCCAACGCATCACCGGCGCTCCACTCCCCGCGATCGAGGCTCTCCAGCGCAAGCGCTGCCCGCGTTGCCAGAGACTCACCCCAGTCACAGGCTGGTTTGCCCTCCACCTCCCCGGGAGGCGCTACAGGAACCTCTGCTCCAGGACCAGCAGCTTCATTCTGTCTGTACTGTTAATTCTGTTCATACTGTACGTATTTAATATATCCATACCCACTTCTTAAATATATTTATATATATTATTTATTTATATTTTTCATATACCTTTTATACGCGCACACGCACACACCCACACCCACCCACACCATACTTCTGTGTGCAGCTTGGCAACACACTTACACAACACTTTGAGCAACTGCTGTCACTGTAGATTCCAAAGCAACTCTGTATCAACGGGTCCGGCAGACGTTTTTTTTGTTTTTTAGATGCTGTCCAGACTTGCAGCATGTCTGACGCCAAGCGGGCTTGTCCCAGCGCTCCGCTGCTCACTTATCTGTCGGGCTTCAGACAGTCCTGGAGGATTGGTGCACCTCGGTGGAAGTGGGACTGCGTGTGTTTTGTCCGGTTGTGAATGGACAACGACGGAGAGGAGGTGGAGGTGTTTCCGACCAAGAGAACATGTGTACGGTTTTAAGGCGGGTGGGGTCAGCAGATTCCTATGTTAAAGCGTCGGCCCGTGTGTGTGTGTGTGTGTGTAGGTGTGTGTGTAAAGATAAGGACACAGAGTCAGGGTTAATTTAGATTACAATTTAGCAATGCTAAACACAACACAGCCCAACGTTAATGTTCAAAAATCATGACCATTCCTAACTGGCGATCAGTGGTTTTGGTACAACTGAAGCTAAGGCCGGGCCATATATGATATATCATTTACATTGTACTATGAGATTAGATATGGTCTGGGATTTTGGTCCTTGTATGTTGTATCGTTTATCTATATAATTATATGCTTAAATGATGTCTTTACAGTGCCGTAGGCATTTCAGTTGTCTTCTTTCACTGTTCAGGGTCAGAGTGGGGCTGGAGCATACTGTATGCCACCTGACAATAAGGCGGGGAAACACCCTGAACGGAACACAGTCACACACATCAACTTAATTACCCCGCCCCGCGTGTCTGTGGGGGGGGTCGGGAGAAACTGGAGCACACAGCAAACTCCAAGCAGACAGGATCCGAGACAAGATCCGACCCCTCTGGACCCGCGAGGCAGCAGTGCTTCCAACCGCTGTCACCTGGACTCAGCATCCAGCGCCCCGGCACCACGGGACACGCAGCCACAATTTGTAGATCATGGCGGCTCCTAATGTTTGATGTTTGCCTCCGGGGAAGCGTCCTTTACGGATCACGGAGCGGTGCTGAATTAAAGAACACCGTCGGTGCGGCGGTTATGAGGCCGCCAGCATCACAACCCTTATGTAACCCAAGACGCCCGGGGACGGGGGGAGAGCGGGCGGGCGGGAGGGAAAGAGCTATTGAAAAAAAAAAAAAAAAAAATAAAGAAGCAGAGAACGTTAGTTAAGGAAAGGCTCGTTCGCAAAGGTCCGTATGGCGACAAAAACAAAACAAAACGAAAGAAACAATCGGAGACAAAACGGAACCGCACGAAGATGAAGAGAAGAGGGAGGGAGTCAGAGAGACTGGGAAAAACAGTAGAGAACACGAGAGAGAACAGCTCGTTAAAATCGACTCAGCGTTTCGGCGTGGAAGAGCGGCACTCGCGCCGCTCTGATGATGAACAAACTCGGCGAAGAGAACCCGTCGGCGCTTGCCCGGCATTGGCAGACGTGGGCCTCGCTCACGTGCGGCATTTCAATTCGCACGCAAGTCCTGAGCGTTCGCACCCGAGACGGACTCACACGCTCGGCCGGACGTTGGCCTCCGAGGGGGGTTGAGCGGAGCGGAGCGTGGCCGGGGGAGGGGGGGCGTCATCCTCCGACGCGAAAAGACGGCCAGGCGGGCGATCGCACGGAAGGTCTCTCCACGACATCGCGCGAACGTATTGGACTAAAGATCAGAACTCAACAGAAAGTCATAATCGGGCCTGAAGACCTGCGGCGCAAATGCGGCGTTAGAATCCCGCTTTCCAGCGGTCAGCATCGCCCCCCTCGAGCCGCAGCAGTTTTTCCATAAGAGGCTTTCGACAACCCCCGAACGTAAACACTCACCCGACTCAGCCTTTTTCCCTTGCTTCCCCACCCGACCACAAATGGCTTTGTAAGGTTTCCTGTCTCGCCACGCCGAACGGCTGATTTGAGCGCGACGTGATCGCGGCAGCACGGCCAACGCCTCTTTTCATTGAGTTGCATCGCGGTGACGCGGCTCAGTTTCACCCAACGCCGCGTTCAACATTCAGGTCGTCTTCCTTTGCACGGAGCCGTCCTGCCCGCCAGCCCCACATCCCGATCGAGCATCTCGAGTGCCCGTATCTCTTCTGACCTTTTCCCGTTCGATGGCGCGGAGCTCACCTGCACTTAGAGCGTTAACCGAAAGGTCAGGAATGTAGCGGGAGAGGATGGGGGAGGATGGGGGAGGATGGGGTGGGGGGATAAGAAACGAGGCTCTTTCAGGCCACTTGTCGGCCGGCGCTGTGGGGAGTGGCAGCGAGGAGCCTTGCGTGCCAGCGTCCGTTCCCTGAGAGCACTGCGGTAAGTAACCCCGGGCTGTTTGCGGCGCTGGACTTCCTTCCCGCCTCCTAACCTTCGCAGGGCACGCAGGCCCTCAAGACCCAAGCAGGGGGGGACACCGTCGCACGTAGATGTGACGTCGGGTTATTGCGGTCGGGGGCTCGCCTGTCCCTCAGCACCACCTGGTCCACGTCCGCCTGACGCTGTCTCCTGGAAAGCGCGGCTCCCCGTCCTGTTCTCTTGAGCGCCCGGCTCTTCTGCAACGCGAGGGGGCCTCCCTTGCCTTGGCTTTAAAATAGATCAGACATTTGCTGACATTTCCAGGCTTCTGAAATGCTGCAGCGCGGCTCCTTATTAGACGGGACAAAAGTGAACCGTGCACCTTTTCCTCCAAACACAGAGCTGCTTCTATTCAAACGGAAAGACAGCGATAGCAAAAGCGCCGTGGCACATCAAGACAGCCCGCTATCGATCGATCCGGGCGTTCCCACTGGAGATAGAGTTATGCAACACCACTGTGGAAATGTGAAACTAAGCCTCATCATGTCCCAGTACTTTATACGCTGATAGTATAATTAAACTTGATTAAAGCTAACCCTAAGACGAAGGGAATTCATGCAGCAAAACGACAAAAAAAAAAAAAATGCAATAAATGATATCTAAGTCTTTGGCAGAGGAAGATCTTTTTTATTTTTATATGATAAGAAATAAGGAATTGATCAAATCGAACTGAATTAATTCAACTATTGGCTGACTCTTGGTGGTTTTTAACACCAGTTAAAAACAATCTCCTTCCGTCTCCAAACAGGACAAAGATTGCAGCAGTGAAGGTTCCGAGCGCGTCTGGAGAAGACGTCTGCGCTCTAGGACGAACCGGGCCCGTTGAAAACAAGTTACTGCCTTTGACAAAAAAAAGCACGTGTGTGACACTTCCACACGTCCGGAGGAAGGTACATCTGAACATTCGCGCTGAACCCTTTCACTGCTCTTCAGCTGGTATCATGTCGATTCAGTGACACCAAGCAGATGGGAAAGCTTTGCCGGTCCCGCAGAACAATCATTTCCCCCGGCCCCTGCAGGCGTAAGACGGCCGGGCCACTAACTGCCCCGGCCCAAGCTCAACGAGGAAGGGAAATAATGACCAGCTTCCTCTAAACAAAGCAAAGTCCACCTCCCTGCCCAGTCCATCTCAGTAACCAATCCAATTTGTCAGCTAGTGCCCGGGCCCTTAAAAAGTAATCAGCACACAAATACACCCAGCCACGTTGCCTGCGGCTCTTGGATTTACACGATGACTTTTACTTCCCTCTTTGCAGCAATACGCGTGACAAGGTTGACAGATCAAACTGAAGGGGAGCAAGTAGGTATTCTATGAGCTCTGGTGAGTGGGACACTGTGTTACACAGAACTAGGGCTGGGCGAGATTGAGGAATAACACAATATCTTTGGCGAATAGCGCAATATCGATTGGATTTTCACAATATTTTTTGGGATGACGATTGGTGCTGTGATAAGATATTTACACCCGTAATATCATTATTATTAATGTTGATATTATGACCAAGCAGGGAGAGGCGTTGATTAGAACAGTCTACAAAGCTCATAAAAGTGCACTCATTCCTTGAAGTGCAGCCTTAAAGACATATTTAACTATATCCAGTCTATGGATTGATTGATATATTGCCCGGGTCTTTACAGAGCATTTAACCGTGACCCCTGTGAAGGATTTGGATAAAGGAAGAGATAATCATATTTATAATGATATACCAATGAATATTGAAGCTGAAAATGTTGAGGACAATCAGAAGGGTTATTTTTTAAATGTATTTCATCTTCTTCGACCAGGCCATTTCATCGAGTCTTAATTTCAAGAGAACTGGGGAAAATTCTAAATTGACGCGGCAATGAGAAGGCACAGATGCTGTGGTTCCATTAGGGACGCGGTACTGATCAGAGGGAGCGTGGTCGGGCTAATGGCAGCTTGTTAAACCTGGGAAGAGAAGCGGTAAACGACGCCAGCGGCAGGCCAAGAACGACGCTCCACTACACCCAGTGGAGGATATGAGGCCACACACAACACAGGTGTGTAAACACACACACACACACACACAGTTGTAGGACAGCCCACAACCATGGTCACGCAGATACAAACTGATATGGAAACACACACACACACACACACACACACACACACACACACACACACACACACACACACACACACACACACACACACACACACACACCTTTGTTTAGTAATGTCTCCCTTGTACTGCACAGTGTATGGGCATGGATAGATAACCCACAAACACAGCCACACATATACACGCACACACAGACGCACACACAGATGCACCAGACACACACACAGTTGTAGGACAGCCTACAACCATTGTCACAAGATACAAACTGATATGGAAATACACACACACACACACACACACACACACACCTAGTGGTGATGTTAAGCCTTCCCATTTGTGATGAGAGGTTTAGAAAGCTGTTGGCTAAGCGGCTCTGCTCTTGCATGTGTCTGCCTCCTTTTGAGCAGTTGTGCTCAAATCGACCAATGACCATACTGTACATATCACTGTACATATCACTGTGCATGTCACTGTACATGTCACTGTGCATGTCACTGTACATATCACTGTGCATGTCACTGTACATGCCACTGTACATATCACTGTACATATCACTGTGCATATCACTGTGCATGTCACTGTACATGCCACTGTACATATCACTGTACATATCACTGTGCATGTCACTGTGCATGTCACTGTACATATCACTGTGCATGTCACTGTGCATGTCACTGTGCATGTCACTGTACATGTCACTGTACATATCACTGTGCATGTCACTGTACATGTCACTGTGCATGTCACTGTGCATGTCACTGTGCATGTCACTGTGCATGTCACTGTGCATGTCACTGTACATATCACTGTGCATGTCACTGTGCATGTCACTGTACATGTCACTGTACATATCACTGTGCATGTTACTGTACATGTCACTGTGCATGTCACTGTGCATGTCACTGTACATGCCACTGTGCACGTGACTATACATGCCACTGTACATGTCACTGTGCTGCACATGTGAGCCTGTAATGTCACATCAACCACAAGGACGACTGACCTTTGAAGACGAATAGAATGACTTGGTTGAATATCTTTATTCACCAAAGGTGGGTGGACGACATACAGTACATGGTGATATGTGAATATGAGGCTAAATATATCGAGCCTGCAGAGCGCTGACTACCCCACAGTGCAGACCCATGCCACACTTCCGTGAAGGCTTTAATTAGTAGCAGCCTAATATTAGACAAAACCGACACCGTGGGCAACGTGGAGTCGGAGCAGACGTCCTCAAAGCTGCCATTGTCTCGCGTGACACGTCACTGTGCCCGTGAACTCCGGCCGGAACGGAACCTTCCAGCACAACAAGCCTGCGACAAACAGAGACTGTTTTGAGTGCGAGTGCAGGATGCCAAGCGCTCCCAAACAGCGGCAGCTCACCGTGGACTGACAGAGTTCTTTCGTTGTTCATAATTCACTGTCCACTTAAGGCTGCGGCAAAAGAAACAAAAAAAAAAAAAAACCTTCCTGCCCGCTCCTCGTCCGGCTCTTTCACTTATCTTGTTTTTTGGGGGTTTTTTTCTTCCATTTGACATTTTGGCCAATTATCCTAAACTCTCTGTCTTGAGCCGTGCAGCTGCAGGATACATTTCAAATCTTGTGACTCCCGGAACGATCACATGAAATCAAATTGCAGGAAGGAAAAGCGGGAGAGCCGCTCAGGAGCGAGCGGTTGGAATGTTTTTATTCCTCTTTTTTTCCCTAATTACGACAAATTCGATTGTGCGGGAGTCGTTATGATTTATTTAGAGCGAAGGTCGACGTGGGATTCTTTGGCAGCGTTTCGCCGGAGAGATGGAGCGCCTTCCAAACGTCGGTTTGTTCCCGCTAAGTAGGTTTCGGGGGGACAGCATCCGGATGTGTCCGGCTACTGACTGGGAGACGGGGTTTTAGCTCCAGCCCAGCTGGGTGCTGACAAAGACCCATCGCGCCATTTTTGCGAACACAGACTCTCATTCTTGGACAGAATAAGTCCGTCCTGTCTCCAAAACAGCACAGTACACAAAACACCCCCAGCCCACCCCTTAAAACTTAAACGTCTCCTCTTTGGGCGTAAGAGAACAAAACTGCAGACATACGCAGCAAGCCTCCCTCGCATGCAAATCCTTCCCGTCACACCAGCCCTTTGTCTGGCCGAGTCAACAGCATTTGGTAATTAATTATGCTGTCAAATGGGTCAGGCGATACCAAAAAGAGCACATGGCTGCTCGATTTCGTCAACCCCTGCCATAGGAAACTACGCTGTGACCAGAATAGGAAGTTGTCGCCTGCACTGGGGCGCGGCGGGGAGACGTGGAGGGCCCCGCCAACACGGATACTCGTCTATTTATGTTCCGTTATTCCATCAAATGAACAGCGTGAAAAAAAAAAAAAAAAAAAAAAAACGACTTGTCGGGCCCAGTTCAACCTTCATCGCGGCAACTGTGTTTGCCTTCGGATTTGCGGCGCAGCGAGAAAAAGGCCAGATGAAAACAAAAAAAGAAAAACACAAAAAATATTATAAAAAAAAGACCAAAAAAATAGAGTGTCTGACAGAGTCAGACCGTGCCGGCGCTGAACAGGCAGGATTGACCCGGGACGGGCGGACGCCAACCTCGGCCGGTGAGAGGATGAGAACGGGGGCCCGAGGGGCGAATGAGGGGACGAGGAACACAGGAGGGATTAAATTTTTCTCTGCGTGGGACGTGGACGTGCTTGGGCGCACGTATGGACTCTGCCCTCCCCGACTCATTAACACCCACCGCAGTGCTTGTCGGCAAGGCACCGACGGCCAGCGCTTCCAGAGAAGCCACTCCGTGCTCACGATGGTCATTTCTTATCTCAATTTCAGTGATCTGAGGATGTTTTGAGGGCGGCTGTTGTTGCTCTCGATCATTGATGACGTGGATATTATGAACATTGATGACAACAGATGGACCGGTGTATGAAGTTCAGATAAAGGCATTATTCTACTGTAGTAGATTATTATTACTATACTTTCACCCTGCCTTAAAAAGCAGGTCACTGTCAGAAAATAACATTTCTTGTGGTAGATATAGGTCAATAAAGTGGCAGAATTGATCAGAGGTGTGTGTGTGTGTGTGTGTGTGTGTGTGTGTGTGTGTGTGCGTGTGTGCGTGCGTGTGTGCGTGTGTCCATCACGACGGTTAAATGGTGAAAGGAAGACAGAGAGGAGCCGCATCCGGTAGTGAAGCACAATTCGAAGGTTGCTTCTGCTTGCGGTCTGACTCAGCAAATTGTGTGTGTGCACTGGAAAAAAAAAACAACGGTCAACGTCAAAAGGGAAAAAATAAAATACAGAAAAATAGAAACACCAACACCATCACATTCGGCAAGAAAAACATTATTTCTCAAGACGGAAAATAAAATAAAATACTCTAAATGGAGGGCGTCACTTGTCTGCTCTTCTATTTAAAAGTTATCCATTTAAAGTAAGGTTGAAGAAATGTTTTCTCAAAGCTTGCTGAATGATCCTAAACAATTTATGGCTGGTTGATTTATTTCAAAATAATAAATATTTTTTAGCAGTGTGTGTGTTAGTGTGTGTGTGTGTGTGTGTGTGTGTGTGTGTGTGTATGTGTGTGTGTGTGTGTGTAAGAGGAAGTGTCTGAGGTTTGAGTCAGAGCCGGTATCGCACTTTGGTCGTTCCTCCAGCAGGGTGTCTGCAGGCATCAGGGTTCGGTTTTTCATCGGTTTTAAAAACACACTTTAATTCCATTTTCGGAAAAAAAAACATCTGCTGTACATAACAATGACTGGCAAGTGATAAAAGTGTGCATATTTATATATAAATAGTGCAACTTTCTATGCCATGTGGCGCAGGGGTCAATCAAATTGGACAAAATGATGTGTTGAAAGTAGGACGTTAAGAATTCAAACGCTTCAAAAGATGATTTCATTCCCTGATATTAAAGGCGTAATATTACATTTTTCAATTGAAGACATTTTACGGCAGACACCGTGAACAGGTCCACGGCAAAGTAAGAGCGAATTTTACAAAAAAAATGACTCAAAGTAATGACAAATGTCCCTGAGAGGCGACCGCGACGTGCATTCCCTGTTTCCATGACGATACGGTGATGGAAGAAAGCGCAACGCAACCGACCGCGTGATTGGACCGTTGGCAGAGAGGGGCCGGTCGGCCAAGCGCATTTAGACCAACTGCAATCGAGGAGGATCAGCCGACTGTCAGGCAGCCACATCAAAAGCCCACCGTCTTGCCGCCTGCTGCGTCTTCTCGACGGGTCGTTTCACGCAAAACGCTGTGACTTCACGGGAGCCTTTTCCCCCTTTTTTCTATTGATGAAAGTGTGACAATGAGAATGATGACCACCACCCCTCCACCCCTCCACCCCGCCCTTCCCTGCAGTCTCCTGTTGTCAAGTCTCTGAACTGAGATCAGCTTTGTTCCGTTGACCTACCGCGGGACAAAGATGCGCTTTGTCCCGCGACGGTCCGCCCGGGGAAACCCAACCCGCTCCATCACTCGGCTGGGCGAGCATGCGGAGAAAAGCATCTCAGGTTAAAGGTGCAATAACCGCGTTCCTGCGTCAAAATTTCAGAGCAGTTATAATTTGTCTTGATCGTCGGGGGAAAAGAGCAAAAAAATAAAAAATACGGGGTCTCACAAGACGACAGATTGACTCTTAGCTGCCGTCATTAAAGCCTGATCCATCAATCGGCTCCGGCCACTCAATTTGGACGCCAACTGTGTTTTGTGAAAGGACTAAGAGCCTGATTACTTGTATAAAAGACTTATAATTAAGGATATAATTATGTCGCAATCATAATCAGCATTAGACTGCCTTTACCAGATGCAAACTTCCCTCAGATAAGTCCAACTTCCCAGCAGACACACCCAGGCTAGGTGACAGAACATGGCATGATATACCATAATATAGACATGCATTTTATAATACACTTACACATATATTATGCCATACAATAGGATATTTCAACATTTAATTTGTTGCTAGTGCTCTCATTTTATGTATATGTTCTGTATATGCAGGCTACACACAGGATAATCAGCGTTTTTTTCCTTCCCTGCTTTCGTCAACTGTAAACACGATTATACGACGTTTCTAAAGATTATCTCGGCCGATTTTCCTGCGGTGTGATGGTAAGGTATGTTGAGTGTTTTGTTTGTTTTGTTTTTGTTTTTAAACGTCCTGATCGCACCGACTGCAGACCGCAGATATTAGAGACGTTCAGTATTCACGATGTGATATCCCGTCGTGCGGGGAGGGGAAACCCTGTGTCCAAAAACCCCGGTGTGTGTGTGTGTGTGGACGGTCACATGGGTAAGACGACGTTTCATTGGTCTGATTTGGTATAAAAGCGGAAAAATCGTCAAATCACCGGAAAATTTGACAAAAAAAAAAAAAAAGTCCATGCTGAGGTGCAAGGTACAACTTTTACTTCCACAAAAGTGAACTGAAACCCGGAAGCCAGCGCCATCGGTCCTCACAGCTAACCCCAACCTCCAGACACCAGCCGGGTGCAGAAACAGACGGATATAAACAGGTACAGGAAGATAGAACCACTTCAGCCTCGGGGAATTAAACCTTCACCGTCTCCTTTATCAGGAAACAGGGGCCCTGTTCACTCCAGCATAGTGCTCCTTATTGTGTGTGTGTGTGTCTGTGTCTGTGTGTGTGTGTGTGTGTGTGTGTGTGTGTGTGTGTGAGAGAGAGTCAATAAGTGCATTGTGGGTAAAGGCAGGGGCATAGAGAGAGAGAGAGAGAGAGAGAGAGAGAGAGAGAGAGAGAGAGAGAGAGAGAGAGAGAGAAAGATATGAGTGTGTATCATGACGGTGCATGTTGGGATGAAGCATATACTGTGGAAACCGATCATTCAAATTGTGTGGCAGCTTAAATATGTGTGTGTGTGTGTGTGTTTGTGTGTTTGTGTTTGTGTGTGTGTGTTCGTGCACGTTGGCCCGCCTGCCTGTCGCCACGATGGTGTGCACAATGGTGTCCATTTAACTCTGTTCCCTTGCCTCTAACTAAGTACCGAGGTACCACCCATGCTATGTGTCTGTGTCTGTGTCTGTGTGTGTGTGTGTGTGTGTGTGTGTGTGTCTGTGTGTGTGTGTGTGCGCACGCGCACATGGGTCTAAGTGAGACCCATAAGTCCTATGTAAGAGTCCCTCATCTTGTGCATGAAATGCCAAGCGCGTAATCCTTGCCGAGGCTTTACCTGCAGTGTCACAGTTGTAGCACCGCGGCGGGTGAAGGGAACTATGGGATGGCGCGATGGAAGCCGCATGCCCTAAGAGCGTAAAGCCTTTCGGTCGCTACGAGCTTCACGAAAAAGCCTCCACCACATCATGTGGACCGAGTGGCGAGCGCCTCGTGCACCGTAACACAGAAAACGACGCTCCCAGACGGGAAGGGGTTAAAGTGACACTTTGATGTTCCATATTCTTAACGTCCCAATTTCCGCCGGCGGCGTTGCTGCACCTGACCGAACATCCCATATTCCAGGACCATATGAGGGCGGTCTGCGTTGTGAGACCGCTAAGCTGTCTGCCTGCGTCTGGGTCTGGGGTGGTCTTTCACATGGTTTTACCTCACTACTTTTTGCTAAAACTTTGTCAAAATTGAATGAGCGCCGGGCTTGCCCCCCGTCACCGCGTTCCAAAGCACTCGGCGTTGAGTGACTGATCCCAAAGTGCATTTGACCTTTGGCCCGGCCTTCTGTTACAATCGGGCCGTTCACCCGATCCCCTGGCCGACCTTCTGTCCCCGCCCGTCCGCAGTGGCGGTGAGCCGGGCGACGGGCCCCCGAGCCCTGTCCCGCCTCGGCAGCGCCGCATCGTTCCCCGAGAGGAGCGGCCCCGGGGCGACCAGAGGGGAGCACCGCAGCTCCAGTGACCGGGGGCTGGCGGCTCGACGTTTCCCCCGGGACGACGAGGCACCGGCGAGGCGCTCGGGCGGGCGGACAAACCACCCCCCGCGGTGGGCCCCGTGGCCACGAGGACAAGGAGCCGTGCACAGAGGTGCACCCCCCAAAAGCTGCCTGAAGAACTTCTGCAAATATCAGTAGATTTAAGGGAACCGCTTTGGGTTCCAGGGAAATGATATGCAGTGACCTCGTCGTTGGGACGACCTTCACGTTTCAAATGTATCCGCAAACATTCCTTATTAATGCATATTCGTTCAAACTCCATTTGTGGAAAATACAGAACAGTCCCACGACCAACATCTAACCCTGCATTACGTTCAGCCTCACCGCGCACGCACGCACGCACACACACACACACACACACTCACACACACACACGGGGGAGAACCCGGGATTGAACCTTCTCGTGTCTCTCCATACAGACATTATCAGGATCAAATTTAAACCTCTGGGATACGGATAAAACGCAATAAAATAGAACAAAAAAAACCTCCACACTCCGTAATGAGAGCAGTTTACAAACCCGACAACACTTTAATCTACCGGCTCAATCGATGCAGTCTTATCAGCCTGTGATAGCTCAAACACACAGCAAAGCCAAACCTCAAATATGCATCAACGGGGCTCAGGGTTCTCTATGATCATCACAATAATAATAATAATAACAATAATAATAATAATAATACGTCTATTTTGTGAAGCGCTCTTCTTATCATTCAAAGGCGATTCGCAGGTAAAACCCGAGATCAAATCCACGTTTTGGAAAAAGGCAGCGGAAAAGATAAGGAACGAGGACAAACAGGAGAAAGGGTGGGATTAGAAAGGCGCGAGGAACAAAAAGGCGATGGTGCGATCATCGATACGACCACGGGAACACATTCCTCCGTGGTATGCATTATGGTATGTTTTCCTTCCTTCCTCCACCCGCGCGCTGTCTCTGCCTCCTGCTGACGACCGGCATTAGGAGAGCTCTGCCACCTTCGCCCTCATCAGCCGTACTTTTTTGTAAGCTGTTGCCTGGTTACCGTCCGTCCTCGTGGCTCCGTGTTGACACCGGCGGCTCGTCTCCCGCTTCCAGGGATCCGTTTCTCATCGACGTGTGCCGTACATATCTCCGTCCGCTGGCAATAAAAAAAAAAAAAAAAAACTGACTCGGCTGCCGGCGCCGACAAAGAGCCGACCTTCCGCCGCGCCCACCGGCCGCCCGCCCCGCTGGAGGCCTCGCTCTCTGCCCGCCGACGCCTCCTCCCTCAACATTTTCACGGCCACATCGCGGCACTGCTCCGAGCCATTAAGCCCCTGAGCGCTAGGGCCGGTCGTGCCAACGCAGCCACGTCGGCTGGTGCTATTCAACTCCCATACGTGAGGGACATTGCCAAAAAAAAAAAAAAAAAAAGACTTATTTAGGAGACTCGCTTTGTCAGTGCCCTCAGTGCCAGTGCCGGTGACTTGTTCTTTTGGTCACGGTGAGGATGTCTGGCCGATGTTTCTAGTGAGGATGTCAGTATATGTTTCTAATACTGACTCTTTAGCCCGTTACGCCTCGTCTCCGTCAATAGGCGCGGCAGGGAGAGAAACCGGTGCCGCCACTTACGCAAATACAGCACGCACGCACACACAGCTGGGCCATATTGCGGCACAACGTGATGTTGAGCGTAGAGATCGTCTGGGATCTTTCCATCGCTTTATAGTTAAACCTTGTCTTTAAGGCTGCATTACAGCAAAGCCATGCGTTGTTTTCGCAGCTCAACAGACTGTTCTGGCTGTTCCTCGTCGATGGTCGTGATATCCACATTATTAATGATCGCTATCGTTATCAATTTATATATAATGTCAAATATCTATTGTGGGTAAATATGTTATAAAAGCAGCGATAGTGATGCTCAAAACACCATCAAGTCATTGATATTGAGGTATTCAGTCAACAAACCTTGTGATGTGGAGGTGTGGCAGGGCTTTAGTGACTGGAAGAGTGTGTGTGTGTGTGTGTGTGTGCTTTGCACTGATGGATTCTCTGCCGCAGGCTAATCCTGGTGAAAACTTCCACCCCTCCGCCCCTCCGCCTGGCCCACACACCGACTGCGTCTAAACACGGATGCTGTGACACGCACGGCTGCGTTTTAGCCGCCGAGAGGCCGACAAGTTGAAAACCCGGCAACCCGCCCAGGAGACCAAACCGCAAACCGGCGAGCGGACACCGGGATCGCACGCAGAAGAGCGAGAGGTTTAGTCGATGACAAATGATCGACTCTGGCTTTCAGCTCGGCGGTCGGTACCACTGAATGGGGCCTCCGTGGACGTCTTCTCCAATCATCATCAGGCTGCGTGAAGGGTAACAGGTTGTACGCGGAGTGAGCCGAAGCCAGTCTCCTGTCAAACTGAAGGATTAGTGGCCCTTTAAGACGCCAAACTCCTCCGTTCCCGCCCACAAAACTTCAGATGCTGCCAGGACGTCAGTGTGGCCCGGGACTCCCCTCGGTCCTCCCTGACCCCGTTTTACCATCGTTCAAGGGAAACGACTCCGTCCAGAACAAATAACTTGTCAGGGACTACCTCCAGGCGGCGAAAGCTGCACAGTGTGTAGACAACTTCACGTGTAAAAATAAATAAAAAATAAAAAAAAGACAGTTTAAAATATGTTCCGCCGCCGGCCCCTAGAGGGCCACAGCGAGACCCATTTCCTCACTGATCCCACGCAAACGCCGATGACGTGGACGGACGGACGCCGGAGAGAGGAGGCGGGAGGCGCCGTCTGTCCTCTTTCCATAATCAGCCGATATTCACCGTCTGTATTCGTGCCGCTCCGCCCGTGGCGCAGCGCTCGGCTCGATGAAAAGAAAAGATTAGTCAAAAGAAATGTATATATCTTCTTGATGGGCGCCGATCTGAGAGGAGGCGAGCGGCCGGGAACGTGGGCATTGTCGTACTTTTGAATAGAGTCGTGAGTTCGCCCCCTGACGCCATCCTCCTGACATCCCGCCCGCCCGCCCAACCCACACACCCACACACCTACACACCCACACACACACACACACACACACTTGCATACAGGGTTTGACAGGGTGGTATTTCAGAAATGAAGGCGTGAAATGGTAATGTGGTGGAATCTCTCTCTCTCTTTTGACTTCCAGTGGATACACAAAGCAACTGAGAACTTCTACATCACACACGACACTTGTGCGTGTGTGCGTGCGTGCGTGCATGCGTGCGTGCGTGCGTGCGTGCGTGCGTGCGTGCGCGTACATGCATTCAGGGAAAACGACAGTGCAGCAGTGCCTGGCTGTTCGACAGCAGATTTTGGGGGCATTCTGATGCACTGCAGCCAACTTCCAAAAGCAACAAAAACAATACACGAAAAAGCCCAAAACAACAACCGTGTCAGATGTGTTGGTTTTGAATGTTTTGTCAATGTTTTATATCATTAGTTTTATCTATCATATATCGTTTGGTCTTGCTCGCATGGAGGCCTTGGAAAACACAGTTTCTGAGCCCGACCTCATCAGGATCGCTGAGCAACAGGCCTGAACTTCACTGAGACAGAAACAATTGCAAATCACAATAAAAGACCAAAACACAAACACAGAATGACCTAGATTCCCCCTTCTGTCTTTTACAACGACGGCCGCCTCCACCCCACCTGCTACTCCGACCTGTCTAAAAAAAACTAAAAAAATGAAAACCCAACCACCAACGTGATTTTGACTGCAGTTCGTCCGGCGCTTTCGGGAGCGGGCGGGGCGTGTCTGCTCGCCGAGCCGCCCCGCCCCGCTTCAGCGCCTCCAGGGTGGATGAAGACACTGTAGAGGAAGGCTTTCCCTCGCAGTACGTCGTGTGCAGTGTTTGCATGCCATGATGTTTCACCGGGTGTAGTTAGTCATCCTGGGACTTTTCACGTACCATTTCGGCGGACGTTAGGAAACGCTGATTCGCCGTGCTAGATAGTACTAGATAGTATAAGATAGTACTAGTACTGGTGGGGCATTTCAGACACACCAGAGGTGTCAAACCGTCTCGTGTACTTTTACTGTCTATGTTTTCAGCCCCGACCACTGAACGTGGCCTGATTCGAGCTGGGCCACAACGCCCCCCCCCCTCCCTCACCAGAACCTACATGGTACGCTCCAGAAATATACCTTCAGCGCACGCACAATAAATACAAAATAAATAAAAATGCGTGGTCAAAAACAGGTCAAAAGCATTTTTTTCCTCCTTTGTGTTCATCGGATCACCGCGGTAAGGTGACACCGAGGTGAAAGCAAAACGGGACGGATAAAACGAGAGAAGGAGGACACTAAGGCAGGACGAGAGACAAGCGAGCAAGAGAGAGAGAGAGAGAGAGAGAGAGAGAGAGAGAGAGAGAGAGAGAGAGAGAGAGAGAGAGAGAGAGAGAGGGGGAGAGGGAGCGAGCGCGAGCCATGTTTCCTCAAGGACGTACGTCTTCTATTTTGGCCTGGTGGTAAACTCTGCCTGGCCCCGTGACCAGAGGGCGAGAGAGAGAGCGAGAGAGAGAGGCGCGAGATAGAGAGCGGGTGACAGAGAGAGAGGGAGAGGGTGAGCGAGAGAGGGTAGGGGTTCGAGAGACTGCCTTATTTAGAAAAGGGGAGCACCAGACAGCGAGGGGGAGGGCAGGGCGGTGGAGATCTTAGTTGATGATTAAGTGTTACACAAATAATTGCAATTCACGATTGAGTTGACTTTCCTGCCTTTTTCTGCCATTGGTATGAGCTTAAAATAGCGTAATAATACACATCCACCTTCGAAAGAGGAGAGTTGTTGACAATGAACATCGCAACATAAGAATTTGGGAAACTCACCTCATTGGCATTCTGTCTCTTGGCTTTATCACAATATGACGCCAACTAAAATCCCTGACAAGACCTTGTCTCATATCACCATGTATTGATTTTGGTACGCTCCAGCCCACCTTGGAGTGTGAACTCTGTGTGGCCTGGTGCTCAAACTCGTTCTTCCCGCGCCGTTAGATTTCATGCGCGACAAGAGGCGGGCGAAAAGTGAACGTGGTTAAAAAAAATAAAAATAAAAAACTCGACGACAGCGCGGCGTGCAGGCAAAGACGCCGTGCGGCGTCCTCTTCACAAGTTTAGAATCCACACCTCCACCTGCAACAACCGCCGAGCCAGAGGCTTCGAAGGCTGAAAATACAGAACAACGGGGTCTTTTTTTATTTCTTTGTATTTCCTGCAGACACGTCCTGCTTCGGGTGCCACGCTTGGCGCTCCAAAGACGTCACAAACCACGGGCGCCGGTGTCTTATTACAATTTCTTGTTATACTCCCTTTAACAGCGACCTTGCAACAGGAGTAGGGCTGCAGGATGTATCGTTTCAGCATCGTCATGGCGACGTGTGCCCGCGCAATAGCCACATCGCGGGACGCGTGAACGTCCGGTACGACAAATCAACTCAAACACGTCATTCCACAACCGTTCTTTGCTGCTCGATGCCGAAGGAAAAACTCGCCGCTTTCCAACTTTCCAAGACCAATCTACGAGAGAAATCTGTCGGATATAACGTCATTTACTCCCATTTCAGGGTTCTTGGTCGGCTATGGGGCGGGCATCCAGAAACCGGTTCCAAGTTGGAGCCCGTTCCAGATTTCCAACGACCGTGGATTCGATAAGACACCTGCATTTGGACTCTGCTCGTCGGTTCCTCACTTTTTTGCATATTTCGGTGACGCCCCCCGACTCGCTCCCCTTATGTTGTCGTGGCGCGGTAGCAGATGGGCAGATGTTGTCATAATCCATCCCATGAGGGATTTCCCGAAGCGCCGCGATAGGAACGGTATCCAGGTGCGCACACACACACACTTCTGTTTGCATCCTCAAGTTTGGCCTAGCTTCAAAAAAATGTTAGTATTTTTATTTTTTACTAATATTTTTCCATTATTTATTGAAATAGTTTTGGTTTGTAATTGTTTTGGTTTATCATTCCTTATCAGACACAGCCATATTTGTTTTTCATAAATGAAGGGAAAGAGAAAACTTCCTGTCACAGTTGACAGTTTACTGATTATTGCCTAAATGTGCCAGGAATAAAGTTATTATTGTTTTCAATTTCTATACAGATGCACTTCCCTAAAAAAAATCACCCCAATCATTCTAGAATGATTAATTCTTTCCAAATAGAGCAATTCATGTCATCCAGTGCAAATTCCTGTATTTTTTTTCATGTTGCAATGTATATCGCAGAAAAAAAAAATATTGCAATGTCATTTTTTTCCCCAAATATTGCGCAGCCCTGAGAAGCAGAGACACTTCCCGTTGTTCTCAAGAGAATGGACGTTATCGGTCAATTTGCTCAGTTTTCCCAGGTTCCATTCCAGGTCCATGCACCAGAGAAACCGAGACACAGCAAAAAAAAAAAATATATAAAATAAAATAAAATTAAAAACACCTTGCATGTAAACATGTAAACAACCCAAAATATCTGGGTCATAACAGTCCAAAAAATAATCTCTTCCTGCTTCACCCAAAAGCTCTTTCCCTCAAGAGCACCAACACATTCGACGCGGGCGTGCATGGGATCGCTCCATAGCCTGCTGAGTGTGTGTGTGTGTGTGTGTGTGTGTGTGTGTGCATATGCGAGAGTGTGTGTGTGTGTGTGTGTCTGTATATATGTGTGTGAGGGTGTGTGTCTGTGTGTGTGTCTGTGTATGTGTGTGTGTATATATGTGTGTGTGCATATGCGAGAGTGTGTGTGTGTCTGTATATATGTGTGTGTTTGTGTCTGTGTGTGTGTGCGTGCGTGTGCGTGTGTGTGTGTGTGTGACTGTGTGTGTGTGTGTGTGAGTGAGCTGTCAGAATCAAAGTGCAACGCAGGAGACATGCCTTTCATGTGCTGCGCTGTTGTGAGCTTCAGGGAGGCTTTCAGCCTCAGCTGCTGGGACAGGCAGGTTAGCGTGGGAGGGAGACGCTCTGAACCGCTCCGGCGTCCAGCCGTCAAAACTCCCCCAAGACGAGGAACTTAAGGGGGAAAGCTCCGCTATCGATCTCCTTCATCTACCTCGGCCAGATTCAGGCGAGGACATCAACACCTGCCGCACTCGACGCCAGGCGCGAGAGGGGACCAACCGGAGCGAGGGAAACAGGCCTCCCGGCCAGAGTTGAGAGTTTAAAAAAAAATAAAACGCGACGTTAATATTTTTACGTTTTTGGTCCTCGTCCGTGTAATCAGTGAGGATTGTGTCGGGGCAGAATGTCCAGATGGCTTTTTTACATTTCCTGGATCTCATTCAGATTTTCTCCGCTTCCGGCGTCTCGGAGGCTGAAATGTTGCCGTGATATGTCTTGTGTCATCGGGGGGGGACAAAACACTTAAACAATATCAGCGACATGAAAACAAAACAACGTCTTGAAACGCAGCCACGTCCGCAACCTTTTTTGACACCGTTCATCCCATATCCATCACCATTAACCATTGACCCTCTGGTCCACACACACACACACACACACACACACACACACACACACACACACACACACACACACACACACACACACACACACACACACACACACACACACACACACACACACTCTGAGCGCCACCAGGTTGGGCAGCGATGGAGGGGGAGGCCTGAGGAAGTGTGTCGTCTCATGCTTCCGCTCTCTGACCTTCTTCCCTGTTACAGGGCATGGGTGGGCGGGCTGTTGCCTTTTGTTTGTTTTGGGAGTGTGTGTGTGTGTGTGTGTGTGTGTGTGTGTGTATGTGTGTGGTTGTGCCCGTGCACGGAATGTCTGCCAGCGAGAGTCGAGGGGGAAAAGGTAGACAGAAATTGGATGTGAATGACAGAGATGAAAAGAGTGCGTGTGTGTGTGCGTGCATGCGAGTGTGTGTGTGTGTGTGCATGTGTGTGGGTGTGTGTGTGTGTGTGTGCGTGTGCGTGTGTCAGAGGTGGGTCACTGTTTAACTCCAAGGGTGTGTGCAGGCGGTGTTAAGCCTAACATAACCCACTGGTGGGACGTCTACCTACTTATTCTGTCATCCCGGTAACCCGGGGCAACCGTGTGGCTGCCTCACACAGATTAGAGGCATCAGATCTTGGAGTCAAACAACAACAACAACAACAACAACAACAACACAAGCCAGAAACTTTCAGATCCAGGCTCTGATTTGATATGCCGATCCTGGGAATTCAACGCCAGCGCCGGTGACTTTTTTTTTGTTTTTTTGGGGTTTTTTTTGCTTTTTAATGTTTCTCTCTGGCAATCTGTGCTGCAACACATGAATTCCACAGTCAGCGCCAGACATTTTTGACAAATACAAAACAGATTTCAGCACCGAAAGTAAGCAAAATAATTTTAAGAAAGCGGCATTAAAAGCAGGTATTATTATCCACGCTGGCACGTTTTACCTCTTCACCAGGGATCGGCTGTGCTCCACTGGACAGGTTCGCTTTAGAAACAGCCTCAACATCTCAGTCTGAGTTGGTGCCTTGGGGTGGAGGAATTATCTTGTTTGTTTTGTCCTAAAAAGGTAAACGCCGTACAATGTAAACGACAAATAGAGGAATTGACCGAACCAGCCTCTGTGCACCAGAACGCCCGTTCGGGGATCACCGGGGAAGCAGCAGAAGTTGATCAAAGATTCAAGCACCGGTTGCCACGGCGACGCCAATGCGTCACCGTTCGTCGGAACGGTTGCAAACACGGCCATTTTTATTGGGGTTTAAAACAAATCTCCTTCTACTCGAGCTCTGCTCCACTTCTACTCACCGGAGCCCCAGCCGCAAGGAACTTATGGTAACACATATGTTACGACCTGACTGGTGAATTTGTCAGTGTCGTCCATGGTTTGACGGTTGGCCGACACTCAAGGGCCGAGTGCTCTGATCTCTACGCCTCGCCCTGCAGGGGAACGACACGTTAGCCCACCTGGGGCTTCACGCGGCTTTGCAGCATCATTGGGTTTTACGGCCTCCTCAGGCTGGGGCCTGCTTAAAAAAAACCTCTCCTTTTCCTCCCCGACCCGTGGCTCGTCCCCCCGGCGCCACCACGGCGCTCCCCGAGACTCGCTGCGGCGGCGGGGCCGCGTGGGTTCCTTCGGGGGGGGCAATGCGGTTTTGACGCCTGAACCCGTCTCTGCCGGTCGCTCATAACGCGAGACACGTGTGCCAGCTTGCCGCCGCGCTCCACAAACACTGCAACCGAGGCCTCCGCCCAGAAAATCTAAAGTTAGAAAACGGGGGGGGGGGGGGGGGGGGGGGGTTGTTGTCGTTGCATAGTTCCTGCTTTATTGTTTACTGTATTTAAAGGACATCGTACCGAGCTGGGTGCGTCCGTGCACACCCTCTTGGATTTACCGCTTGGCTTTTAGCTCGATTGATTTCTTCTTGGCGGTGCAAACACATTTCAGTATAAACCTGCGCAGCCCCACCTGCAACGCGGGCGGAGCGGACATCTCTCGGCCCGTTCTGCTGAGGTCCTGGAACGTCCAGGAGTTCAGGGGATTTTCAAATTCCGTTTCTAGACGGGGAAGGTCAGGGAATTATGATCTCATTCCCCGAATATCGTGGAATCGTCCATTGCAATTTCCCTCCTGCGTTGTGTCTCCACACCAGACCTGCCCCCTGCAGTCGACCAATTGAATCATCGGTCGGAAACACCTCAGTCAACCGAGGTTCTTCAAGTCGAGCGGTCGTTTCTTTTTTTCCCCCAGTCAGTGTGCATTACAATAACAGGATAAAACAAATAGAAGCTTAAAAGATGCACAGGGCTAACATTTCAACGAGGAACTGTAAGGCAAAAATATATTTTTATGTGTATGAATCATCCGCGTCTTTTCCGTCCTATTTTCTGCGCATAGCGCATGGAGAGGGGGTGATCGGGCAGAGGGTCGCCCACTGGTCTCGCGCCAAAGGAGACGTACAATAAAATCACCTACATCTTAAAAAAAAAAAAAAAAAAAAAAAAAGCCACACAGTTTCGGCGCGCACATCCTCGGAGAGGGAGGGAGACGGGCGCGCAAAGCGCAGCCACATCGCTGCCTCCCCGCGGCTACCTCGCCGAGAGCAAGAGCCGAGCCGCTGATCGTAGACACTCATATCACGATACCGATGTTATATCGGCATATCGCCCGCCTACAATTTGGTTCCTCGGATCCGAGCCTCGTGTAGGTGCAGAGAGAGAGACGAATAACGAAGAGAGCGAGGGAGAGGGATGCAGAGAGAGAGAGAGAGAGAGAGAGAGAGAGAGAGAGAGAGAGAGAGAGAGAGAGAGAGAGAGAGGAGCGAGCAGGGTGGGGAGGGCGGCACAGCGCCGCGACGCTTTGGCGGACGACGACAAGACTGGGAGGCGGAAGGCGATCGGTGGGCTGCAGAGATAAGGGGGCGATGGAGGGTTCATCTTTATTTTTTTGCTTTGTCTAAAAGGGGTTTAAAAGAAAGCTCCGCGCGAGCGCAAACACCCGGGCGCACACTCTGGTCGCACCCGGGCCAACGAGGCGGAACGTTCTACCGCCAAGAAACAGGAAGAGGAAGAGGAGAGATCATACCAGCGCTCCGCTAATCCACTCTGGCAGAAGCACCGAGCCTCAGCCGGACGTGTGTGGGGGGTGGGGGCCGGGGGTGGGGGCCGGGGGCCTCAGGTGGATCTGCGGCGTCTGAGCGCTTTCAACTGGATGACGAGATAACACCCCAACCCCCCACCGCCCAGAAAACAGAGCCTCTCCCAGGACCCTCTCTGGCAGAAGCCCTCCCTTGGTTTTAGCCTCGGTTGCTCTCTTCACACTTCATCCTTCTTGTACTTGACCTTCTCTCCTGCCAAGGGGCCACACACCGAGACGGGTAATACATCGTTACAATATCGATAGCGTGGCAGGGGACCAGGTCACGTCTGAGATCTTGCCGATGATAATATGTTCATGTCGACATAATTAAATGTTGGCTTTTGGGCTGCGGCACCGTAAAGCGCTGCAGTTTTCTGAACTTCATAGACTGGTCTGGCTGTTCTAATCAATGCCTCTACCTCCATGTCAGTAATACACATGCTAGTCATAAATAACTGTTCCTCAAACACATAAGGTGACACACATAAGGCGCTAAAATGAGTAAACACTGTGGTAGGTCGAAAGTTTCAAATAACCTACTATCAACTTATTCAATTATTCAGTATCATAATATAATAAATAAATAAATACATATAAATATAAAATAATAACATTTCTGTAAATCAACACAAAAGAAAGGTTCCTCCAAATGTTCTTAGAGCATCCTGCGGCGCAAAAAACACGGTGACGATCACTTGTCTTTCGGGGTTTCGCGAAACGCGGCGCGGGTTAGGTTCCTCCGAGTTTCCTTGAAACGCTGCGGCGGCTCGTCGGCAGCTCGTCGGCGGCTCGTCCGTCTGCGGCCCGGCAGACGCTGGGCGGCCGGGCGCCAATGACATATGACCAACGGAGCCGGGACGCCACGGCCGGGATTTTTTCCTCCCCCGCCGGTAAATAAAGTCCCGACAGCACAGTTTCCACCTGGAGCGTGCAGTGAGACGGGTCCCCATCTCGACCTGATCTGAGGTCTGGAGTCTTCTTCCTCCCCTCCCCTGAAAAGTGAAACGCGACAGACTGTGCGACTCTGCTGTACGCGCACGAAGCCACTTTTGTTTTTGTAGCATCTGATTGATAACACGCTTGGTATTTTACATAGCAAGAGGTTTTTTTCTGTTTGTTTTTTTTTCCATTTGATTAACGTCGGCACTGATACGCGAAGATGAACAAAATGGGTTTTATTTCTATTTTTAAAAAATACGCCCCGCTCCTCCAACCAATCAGGTCACGCCAACGTTCTTCAACTTCCGGTAAACTTGCAACAGTTTTTCACTCATTTCTGCTCCAAATGTACATCGATATTGATCAAACTCCAACAACAAAACGTCCTGGTTCCAAGGAGGCCTCAACCATGACTGTGCGTACTGCGGTTGCCTTGGGCCAGACACTTCAGCCTTCAAAATGCCATGAAGATTAATAATAATAAAAATCTGAGCAAACAAGCACTGTGGGCTGGGTCCCGAATAAACTTGCATTATGTTGACGTCATCGTTGAAAATCTGTGCCTTGGCTTCCAAAAAGCCATCCTCAACACACACACACACACACACACACACACACACACACACACACACACACACACACACACACACACACACACACACACACACACACACACACACACACACACACCCCTCTCTCAGGGCACCCTCTCTCAGGGCACCCTCTCTCAGGGCACCCTCAGATGGCTGACAGTGAAAACACAAGGCTTCATGTTGCTGGGGCTGCGTCGACGTTGCAGCCATCTGACCTAAATTGCGTTTTTCTTTAAACACTATTGCAGGAAGCCGTCGCTATCTGGGTGGAGCAGTGTGTGTGTGTGACAGAACAGATACACGAGATAGCGACCGTTTTCTGGAGTTGGGAATCAGGAAAGGCTTTCCAAGCAGCCCGAAAACGGCGGACTTTGAAATCCGTTAGAACCCCCAGCCCATATTTCTATTTGGTTCCTTTTTTTTTTTTTTTTTTTTCTTATTTTCATCTGACAGGACCTGCTGCCAAACCAAGCCGCAGAGTTGTGCCTGTTTATTTTTGTTTTCGAGACTGTTGATTAAAAGATTGAAGTCAGCCCTCGGATTGTGTCCGCACATGTAAAAGACTGGACATAAATATGACATGGTATAATAAATGCAGCATGCAACGCTCAGGTCCGGGCAGCATTCACCTCCTGTGATGAAATTTAGCAAAGAATAATTGCAAACACTGCCTGCTGTGTTTTAACAAACAAAGGCACATTAGTTCCTGCCTTAAAACAACAGCTCGTGGTTTTGATGAGATACTGTGTTCCTTTCTCACATGATTTCAGTAATTCCTCTTGTCGTTTACATGCAGTTAAAGCATTTTTGTTTGTTTTGGGGAAACTTGTCTCCCCCCCCACTGTGACGAGAATCAGAACAGAGATTCAATCAAACAGATTTTTGGAGGCGAATCCATAAAACATCGGCCGTACGCAGATGTTTCCAGTTGCAAACGGGATTTTGGCCACGCGACTTTTCCCCCCTCCCCCGTGAACTCATTTACTTCCCGACAAATTGCGCTTGTCCGACCGACAGCGATCCACGTCGACCCTGAACTCTGACCCCCGGGTCCCAAGCACTGGGGGGGGCGTCTGCAAGGAACTCCGCATCGCAATTCACAAATACATATAAAGAAACTCACACATCTGGATTTAGATTTTTAAACGTAAAAAAATACATACATATATATATATATATATATATATATATATATATATATATATATATATATATATATATATATATATATATATATATATATATATACACACACATATATACACATATATACACATATATACACATATATACACATACACACACACACACACACACACACATCTCAATCCATAAATAAATGCACAAATCTGTGTTTAGATTTTTAAATGCAGAAAAAAGGGAAACGGGAACACAATAATCCCTCTCCCTCCATAAATAAATAATGTCTTACTTGTGTCGTATAAACTATTTTGTCCCAAGAGATGGGGGGGTTGGAGTGGATGTACGGAGTGGATCCTGGAGCGGAGTGGAGCGGACTCTCACTCTGGATTTATGGATGGAGACGTTATGTTCTATTTATGTTCAACAGATACAGATTTATGGAATTCCTTATTACCGGTGAATTGTGACACAGAGTTCCTGGCACAGGAACGGCCCAGGCCTGGGAAATGCAATTATAAAACACACTTGACCTGACTGGATTTGAATATGATTCATTCGGCCAATGTTATTCATGCGGTTTGTCTAAATAGAAATGACCAAAACATTTTGTATGTGCCCCCTCGATATTAATCTGTGGATAAACCCAAACCCGTTCCTGGACAGCTAACATGCTTCTATTTATATCCACAAGGGTTTTTTATCTCCGTTGGAAAGAGGATCCAGGGGCAGAATGTGTGCGCAAGCGACGGCGGCTGACGGCGGGGGTCCCCGGCAAAATAAATGAATCGTTAAAGTATAGACATTAAAATCAGATCTGATAATAAAGATCTGCTCTGATTGCATCGCAGAGATAAAATCTTATCGGATGGGGTCGGTGGCCTAATGTGTCTCATATTGAGGGGCCTTAATGTGGAAAAGGCTAGGACTCACTGCTCTGACTTATCTAACACCCGAACAGCGCTCTGCGACAATGAAAGAGTCTCTTGTTCCTTTTCCACTCTGACATTTTCCTCCGTTCTTTGATTTTCTTCTTTTACTCTCAAACCTCTCGTCCCCTCCACTGCCAATGTAATATTCACTCGCTGACCTCCGCGGGGCACAGTTAAACCCTCAAATCCTCCTAATTGTCTCGCGCCGTGATCAATATCTGATCCGGAACCAGCAGCTGGAGAACGCCGCCCACCTCCACGAGAACAAACAAACAAACAAAAAAAAAAAAAACACAAAGAAAACACAAAGGACAAAATCTGAGGTAGTTGGGATTTGTTTGATTTTTGGCTGAAAATAAATTTTATATTAAAAAAAAAAAAAAAAAAAAAAAAAACGCCCCGCTAGCCGGGCCCTGCATTGCGATGGCTCACAAACACACCTCATGGCGGCTGGATGATCGGTCTAGGTGAAGTGTGCGGGGGCCACAAAGTCGCTCCTGGTTCTCCGCATGTGGGCGCCGACTGAAGGCCAACGTTAGGCATCAGCCGCCCTCAACGTGAGGAACCGACACAAAAGCTGCGAGAGAATACAGCGGGTGGGTGAGTGAAGTCAGTTTTGCCCTTCACCCTTTGTTTGTAAAAGCCACAGTGGAGGTTATGGTGATTTGCATTTCTGTAATGGGGTAAATCTCGAGGAGTCACCAGAGGGACGAGGAGCTTAGCAGAAGCTTAGGAAGAGCTGAGAGGTTGGCCTGCGGCTGCTGGAGGTGGATGGATTTCAGTTGGACCGACCTTTTCCAATAAAAACAACCCTCCTCTCGTCCACCAGGACACCCAGAGCAACCTGCCAAAGCACCGCACCAGCAGAGCAGCAGCCTGAGAAATACCGCGCCACACACCCCCAGACAACACAACAGGATGGAAAACAGGCAGCAGAAAGTATCCATACATCTGGCTGTGCATTAAACCTGGACGGCGTAACGTCATCCTGTTTTAACACACTTCCCCATGTATGTTATCCCGTTTTAACGCACTACAGATAAATAGTTAGTAGGCCTTAGGTCAGTGGTTCTCAACAACGTGGGGGTCCTCCGAGAGGTTCCAGGGGGTCCCCAGCAAAATTATTAACAGTTAAACTTCACCACCATTTAACTAACGAGATGCGAGGACCATGAGCATATGTACAGTAATGACTGTTTTGATCTTGTCTCCCTAACTGTAGCACTAAACAGGTTTGGAAGTTTGGACTAAATCATACACCAATCAGCCACAGCATTAAAACCACCTGCCTAATATGGTGCAGGTCACCTGGGGATCTGGGGAATTTGGAGGCCAAGTCAACACCTTGAACTCTTTGTCGTGTTCCCCCATCCATTCCTGAACGGTTTTTCCAGTGTGGCAGGAGGCGTTATCCTGCGGAAAGAGGCCACTGCCATCAGGGAACACCGCTGCCATGAAGGGCTGTGCTTGGTCTGCAACAATGTTTAGGTATGTGGTACGTGTCAAAGTAACATCCACATTAACAACGCACCCGCCCATCCACACGAAGTAGAAGAAAACGTGCTTCATCAGACCTCCACCTTCTTCCATTGCTCCATGATCCAGTTGTGACGCTCACGTGTCCATTGTAGGTGATTTCAGGGGTGGACAGGGGTCAGCGTGGACACTGTGAGCGCTCCCATACGCAGCAAGCTGCCATGCACTGTCTTCCGACACCTAGACTTCACTCCCCATGTGCATCAATAATTCCGTGAGTGCCCAAGACCCTGTCGCCGGTTCCCCAGTCGACCTTCCTTGGACACTGTTGGTAGTAGTAGTACCCACTACAGAGCAGGAACAGCCACAAGACCTGTGGTGGTGGAGATGCTCTGACCCAGTCGTCCAGCATCACAATGTGCTCCTTGTCAAAGTGGCTCAGATCCTTACGCTGCTTCAACACATCAACAACTATATCCCTATATCCCACTCCTTGACAGGTGCCATTGGAAACAGATGATCAATGTTATTCACTTCACCTGTCACTGGTTTTAATGTTGTGGCTGATCGCTTTATATATTAATAGATCTTGTCAGATTAGGAAAACATCTTCATCTTATTGAGGGTCCTTGATAAGGAGGTTGAGAACCACTACTATAGGTCATTAGTAATGGTGATAATGTACTAGTGCATCAGCAAGGGTGGGTGGAGGTAGGGGTGGGTTGGGGGCCTGCATGTCCCCTTACCCATCTCTAAGAATATGTCCCCTTACCCATCTCTAAAACCATGTCATCTTTCCCATCTCTAAAAACATGTACCCTTAACTATCTCTAAAAACATGTCCTCTTTCCAATCTCTAAAAACATGTCCCTCTTACCCATCTCTAAAAACATGTCCCTCTTACCCATCTCTAAAAACATGTCCTCTTTCCCATCTCTAAAAACATGTCCTCTTTCCCATCTCTAAAAACATGTACCCTTACCTATCTCTAAAAACATGTCCTCTTTCCCATCTCTAAAAACATGTACCCTTACCTATCTCTAAAAACATGTCCTCTTTCCCATCTCTAAAAACATGTACCCTTACCTATCTCTAAAAACATGTCCTCTTTCCCATCTCTAAAAACATGTACCCTTACCTATCTCTAAAAACATGTACCCTTACCCATCTCTAAAAACATGTCCCTCTTACCCATCTCTAAGAATATGTCCCCTTACCCATCTCTAAAAACATGTCCTCTTTCCCATCTCTAAAAACATGTCCCTCTTACCCATCAATAAAAACATGTCCCTCTTACCCATCAATAAAAACATGTCCCTCTTACCCATCAATAAAAACATGTCCCTCTTACCCATCTCTAAAAACATGTCCTCTTACCCATCTCTAAAAACATGTCCTCTTACCCATCGCCTGTGTGTGTCTCTCAGAGCTTCATGGAGGGTTGTGGGCGGGCTGGGGGTGCTGGTCTCGGGGTGGAAGCCGCTAAGCCACCATCCACTCCGCCGGTGCTCGGGTTAGGATGCCTGGGTCCCTCCGCGGGGCTCGGTTATATCATCTCACCGTGGGCCAGTGCTCCCACAGCGGCGGCGCTTTCCGGCTCCGGTTCTAGTCCATTGTCCGCCTCCCCGGGTGGGTCCAGGGATCCCGGGGTGTGCGTCTCGGTTACGGGTCCGGATCCCCGGCTCCCCCACTCGGTCTGTTCCGGAAGAACAATAAAAAAAAAACAAAGCAGAAAAGCCCAGCCTGCTCCACTCGGTGTCGGTGCGTCACAGAGCCCGACCCCCGCTCCGCGAATCCCGCTCTCCGGAGGGCTCAGCTCAACGGTGCCGGGGAGGGTTCCATCCCGGCGGACGGAGACCGGAGACCGGGAACCGGGGTAGGGTGGCGGTGGCGGTGGTCGTCGCTGTTGTCCGTTTTGACGTTTTCACGGCTCTCCGTCGCCGCGCAGCTCCGTGATGCGGCTCCTCTTCCCCCAACTGCGGCTCTCCTGCGACGCGGGACCCGCGGAAGACTCGTTCGGAGCGAACGAACCGTTGGAACGAGTCGGGAGTCTGGAGTCACTCCGCCATCAAGAGCCGTTCGCTCGCTCGCTCGTCCGTTCCTTCCTTTCATTTCGGTTGGTTTGGACGCGCACTTCCTCCTGCATTCTTCCGCCTGAATCCATCGTTTTGACAGAATGACATGTTTTGGGAATATTTTTATATTTATTCATTTGTGAGAATTTCAACTCCCACTCTTCAGACTCTCGTTTTAAGCAGCAGGTAAACTTGATGTGAGAACCAGCGGAGAACATGTCCCAGAGCCCTGGATGACGACTCAATATGTACTCGATGAGAACTGATGAGAACTGGAGACAAACTCGATTGAAAAACTCGATGAGAACTCACTATGTTCTTGATGAGAACTCTGCGGTGAAAGAGGCGCAGAGCCGACAGCGGGAGGAGTTGGGTTAAAAAAAAGAAATTGGAAAAAAAAAAAAAGAAATAAAAATTTGTGAAGTCAAACTCAGACAATGCGTCACAACAGTGTCATTTATTGACAGGGCCCGACTTGCCTCAAACAGAACCGGGCGATTGTACCGCAAACCGAAACAAACCAAAGCTTCCATCGCCGTCCCCGACCGAGGTGGAACGCCCCTCGGTCGGGGTCAAAATGTTCCCTTCACACAAGTAGAAAGTAGCGGTGAAACAAACACACACAGATTAAAAAAACACAGGGAGAGCGGCCCGGGGGGGGGGGGGGGGGTCCAAAACACCTGAGCGAACCTCCGCCTTTATCTTTCACCCGAAAAACCAGGCCTGGTCCACGGCTGCGCGGCGCCGTCACGCCAGTAAGGGGGAGTCGGGACTTTGGTAAAAATGGACCGGCTCGCTTGCCTCTGTGACTCGCCGGGAGCCGAATCCTAAAAATGGAACCGGACCTTCCATCGCTGCTCTATCAAATGAGACGCAGAGTGAGGACCCCCCCCCAGCCCCGCCCCGCCCCCCGTGCCTCCCCCGGTTGGGCGGCACAGGGGCGGGCGGGGTCCCGTCGCGCCGCGGCTCCGCCCCGCTCTGCCGCCCCCCAGCCCGGGGGGACAGGGGACCGCCGCGGGGGGGGGGTGGAGAGAAAGGGGAAATCCATGGGGCGTTGAAAGATGAAGCTCGCGGCCCGGAGTGGGACCCCGCAAGAGCGGCCGAACCCAGGCCGTGGGAAGGGTGGGGGGGCAAAAAGAAACCATAGGTAAAATGGATTTTTAATATAACAAAATACAATATAATGTATTTATATGCACACTCAGTTATTATCTATATGGGTGTCAAAGATATGGAGGTCCAACCCGGCCCGAGGGATGATTTGGAGAAAAAAATACTAAATAATAATAATATATTTATTTGTATAAATATATATATATTTATTTGTGTGTGTGTGTGTGTGTGTGTGTGTGTGTGTGTATATATACACATATAAAAATATATAAATACATGCTCTGCTATAAATATATATATATATATATATATAAATATAAATATATATTGTATACGCAATATATATGCTCTGCAGAGGGGTTAATCCGGCCCCAAATGTGGGAACAATAAAAAGAATAAGATCAGGATTTATATTTATATAAATACATTTACATCACATAAGCAAGCACGCAAAAGCAAAAAGTCAAATAAAAATCGCATGGACTGACAGGGACCATAACCCCAGATTAGCTTTGGCACCCCGGTTCTACAGAGGAACGCACAGGGTTGTGCACGCAGCACGTCCATGTATAAATCAGGACGTATTGGACAGCATTTCACGTATCAATGCGCAGAGTAAACACCGGCGAAGGCCAAAGGTCACGACGTGCGAGCGGGATCGGGTGGGGAGGGTGCTGGAATGCAGCGGCACCAGACAGTGCCAAGGAGAGGCCTCGCCTTGAGAAATATTTACATGTATGAACTGCGACGAATGAATGCAAAGCAGCTTTCGGGACAACTGGTGTCACCGGTCTGCAACGTGAGGTTATCAACTTACTTAGATCATGTTTTTTCTTTGTGAGTTAAACGGTAAGGGTGGGTGTGACTCCCGGGGCGATTGATTAAAGAAAGAAAACGATGGACGTTTGATATAAATAATAGACAGACATTTTGGTTGTGCCTGGGAAGCAGAAAACATTTGAAAGATGTTTGTTCCCGCTGAGACATGGACAGTGCGTCTCCGTCGTGGCGTGGCGGCGGCAGGTCCGGCTGGTGAGCTGAAAGGAGTACGTCCTACTGTATATTTCCGTGGATACTGGGCTTTTTCGGTGAGCGTGCTGTTTAACTATTGCACTCGAGGGAGCCTCTGCCCCTGCTGCCCGCACTCCCTGCCGTGTTTCCTCCCAGAGGTTTCCAAGGCCTCGGCGCTTCCTGCTTCCCTCCAAGTTCTTCAAAGCCGTGTGGCGCTCCAGGGCACCACTCAGCTGGGGAGATTTGGGCTCCTGACCACTTGCGGACGTCCTCTTTTTAGCCTCTCGCTCGCGCTCGAGCGGCGGCCCTACAAAAGGCGCGACAAACTCAGAGAGGAGCGGCTTTAAGGAGGAGGCGTGACGTCCGTGCATGTGTGGAGTGAATGCACATCTTTTGAATATCGTCTTTGGAGCCGACGACACACCCTGCTCCTAAATTGCAACCGACCGGGCCGCACGTTCCACTCCTGATTCATAACCTCGAACAAGAAAAAAATCTGTTGCGCAGTTGACGACGCCTGAGCAGACAGGGTCACAGGGAGTCACGCGAAGCGAGCCTGTTATGTGCGAGTTGCAGGGGGAGCCGCCTTCATAAGCGGCGGCGGAGTGGTTAGGAAAGCTCTGCGGACAGGGCTCTGGGAACCTCAGCCACCGCGTTGCCAGCCCGCGGGCTGGCTCCGAGGAGCCGATCCTGTGCCACACCTGTGATCCCGAGTTCCGGGCGAAAAGCAGTCAGATTTACAATCAGATTTCGAGGGGAAGCACTACCGCTCCCGGAGGTCGGAAGTTCAATTCCCCTCGGGTTCACACACTGTCGCTGGCAAATCCGGAGGAATTGGATTCCGCGGAGGCCGACTGTGTTGAAGAACACTGCTCTTTTGGCAGGCGTAAGATGTTTTGGTGACCGCAAACACTCCTTCACTGCATTTGGAAAACACATTCTTGTAATTCATTACAGCTGCTGTGCGACGCTCAACCAGTGCCTCTGCAGAATGCTTCTCTCTGCCGCAGACATGAACAGAGTTTGCACTGTGTTGACAGGCGAGTCGTCGGAATTTCAATGTTGTCAAGAAAGAAAAACTTAATTTTGCGTTGATGTTAAATTTTAATTCAAGTCCTGAAATAAATCAATGAGGCAGTAAATATATGAATGAATGTAAATATAAATATACAAATGAGTAAATATAGTTCAATAAATTAATTTAAAAAAGGAGTTTTTTCAAAAATGGCAGTGTCATTATGAAATAAAAGTCCCCTTAAATAAATAAATGTGGGATTATGAAATAAGCCTTTTGAAAAACATCCCTTTTAAAATAATAAAACATTTATTTATCAAATTATATTTACAAATTGAAATATTTATATTTATCAAGATTTGCCTCTTTTATTTCAGGATTAATTTCACAGACAAATTTATTTATGTATTTATTTAATATTGAGTCCATGTGTTGTTCCATACTGCAGAACATTCTCAAACACAGTGAAGATCCAGTTTCTCTTGAGATTATCTGGATAATTATTGCAGACACGAACTATAGCAGTAACAGCGATGGACAAAAAGGGGCATTTTAAATTATTAGCACATTTTAATGGCGGTACCTTGTACTTTGGACCTCACATTTTGGAGAGCAATACTTATTTGGTGTCCGGGTTGCATTTCATCCAATTAAAAGTGGCTTGCAACTCTTACGACGCATTGCAGCGCGTCTCAGTCAAGAGGAAATTGCCCCGGGGCCAAACTCCAAATTCTTCACCCTTAAATGATTTTTGGGACTGGAGCCAAGTTTTTTACGCTGGTCATCTGCAAAATGATGTGCAATACAAATGAACCGTGTGTGTGCGCGTGCGTGTGTGTGTGTGTGTGTGTGTGTGTGGTCGGCCCTTTAAAGTTCATTTTTGAACGTTCCAAGATTCAAGTCGCCTCATCAAACCTCTACCAGGGCAAAGGCTAAAGGGAAGCGATGGCTCTCGTCCTGTCCCCCGTGTTGGACCCGTGCCCCGGTTGCGTCTCAGTCCGAGGCCGCAGCTATCGCAGCGAGTTCACCCCGAGAAAGTGGATCTTAACAGGACAGAACGGAGGCGGTTCTAAGCCCAACGCTAATGCACAGGAAGAGGTGTGTCGTCGCTGGAGGCCTGCAGCATTCACCTAATATACATTTTCAGTTTATAATGCAATAAACCTGCCAATGTAACTTCCAAGTAATGTCATTAAAGCACCATTGACGTAATAACATTAATGTGATAATTATTACGGTGATTGGGGAATGTTGGCGTTTTAATTCATCAATATTGTAATCATTTAACTGATAGTGATAAAAGTCAAAATGCAATACATAAAAATTTCACACATTTTATGCACATTGCTAATTTCACGCAAATAATGAATGTGCTGAGCTGACTCTCCTTGGAAATTTGGTTGTTGGAAAAAAAAGTTATTACGTTAAGGGTTAGGGGACTTTTAGGTGATAATGACATTATGAGCCGAGAATTATGACTATGTTAATGGTTTACATTATTATTAATATTATTATTGTAATACATCGTTATGTGAACAGGACATTAATACATTTCGGCCTCGGCAACGAACACGTTTGCACTAATAAAACCCTCACAGTCCGTTCGGGCCGGAGGTGGACAATTCCAGGTTCAGAAAACAAGAAGTCCTGCCACATTTTTTGCTCCACCCACGCACTCATCAGCTGATCCCACTCATCAGTTGGAACTCTGCCTCTGGGCTGATGGCGATTATTAAATCCACATGGTTGACTCAAAATTCCGGAGTTTAAGGGGATTTTTGTTCCCTCCGACCTTTCCACCTCTGGTTTAAGACAATAACCTCTGGTTCTACAAACTCTCATGTAAACAGCAGCTTGGTTGAGTTATTACGCTTGATTTATTTGGGTAATGTGTGTGACTTTTCAATACTACTTGAGAGTTTCTAGATGTGCGCACGTCAGATTTCACAACCGGAAGACGCGAGGAGTTCGCCAGATCCGTCCACCCCAGCAAGACCCTGCTTCCTCCAGGAAGGAGGGTCGCCAATGGAAGAAAACTCCCTCAAAAGAGGATATGAATGATTGATTGGAGCTATATTACCTATATTACGATCCGACTGGGATCGGAGCAGCCTTCCTTCCTTTGTTTTTTTTTTGTGTGACGGAGAGATCCGCGAAAATAACCCATCTGCGTCAGTATCCTCCCTGCGTTGGGCTGACTTCTACCAACAGGGGCCACCGAGTCGAGCACACACTCGAAGACACATTGGTATGATGACCAGTACTGGTGGTGTTTGCGTGTGCAGTACCTCTTTAAACTCTTAAAATGCCACAAACAGTGAAGCCCTTCCCCAGCGTCAAAACAAAATAAACACATTGCTTCCTTAACGATACAAAAACAAATAACCGAGCAGAGAGGGAAAAGTTTACATGTCTTAAGTGCGTGGAGAAATTCATGTTTCATGCATATTTGAGTCCCTCCGGGAAATCTTTTGAGTTTGCAATTCATGCTCATTCAACCCATCTCTGCAAAATTTCGCCATTTTCATCGGCATTAAATGGAAAAACGAGCAGACTGGTTCGACTCGTTGCTGCGAGGAGACAGATCCTACATCACCAGCAGCGCATCGTCATACAGTACTCATTTTATTTGGTGCTTAATGTACGTTGCATTTAATGTTTTTTTTATTTTGTTTTTTTGGGGTTTTTTTTACTCCGCAAATGGCATTGCGAGTTTTGGGGGAAAGCCACGGGAAAAAACCTATCGTAACAATGGAATTCCCAGACGCTGGCGGGACTGTTGGAAAACAAGACAGTAGTCAAAGAAAACACAGCTGTTGTTTTTCCCGAAATAAAATGTCATAAAAAACGGTATCAAAGAAAGGGGCTTTGTTGGCGCTACAGCACAATGTTCCGGCGAGCCGCCACGTCCGGCTCCCGCCCAGCACGGAGCCAACGCTTGCCACAGTGTTCACGGTGCCATACGCAAGCGGTCGACTCCGCACGGGTCCTTGAAGAGGTTACACCACCGGCAACCACAGCATCGATCGTCCGTCGACCCCCCCCCCCCCACCGGGGCCCCTCACTGGGGCCCCAGCCCGCCCTGCACGCTCTGCCCGTCGCTGTGGTCGCTGCCCCACAGGCGGTAGAACTGGCTGAAGTCCACGTAGGGCGGCACCCGGCCCGTCTCGTCGGGCTGCACCGCCTGGCTGCCGCGCTGCCGGAAGAGGCTGCCGTCACCCGAGCTGGAGCTGGAGCTCTGAGTCTGGGTGTTGGTGGACTGGAGGGTGGCGGTGGGGCTCTGGCTGCTGGGGGAGGCCGGGGTGGAGGAGGAGAGGAGGATCAGGGTGGGGGTAGAGGAGGAAGGGGGGATCAGGGCGGGGACGGAGGTGGAGAGGGGGATCACGGCGGGGACGGAGGGGGTGGAGGCGGAGAGGGGGTGTGGCGGCGCGGTGGCGGGGGCGCGGGGAGGCGGGACGGGGTCCGGGTCAGGGGTGGAGAGGCACATGAGGGAGGTGGAGAGGGACAGGGGAGGGCGGGCAGCGGAGAGAGACAAGAGGGAGGTGGAGAGGTGGAGAGGGGGGAGGGGAAGTGGGGAGAGTTCAATTATGGGCTGTAGGACGTCGACGGAAGAACGGCGGCCGGTTGGAGGGAGCGCGCTGTGAGGCGCACGAGGGACAGGAGGAGGAGGAGAAGAAGAAGAGAGGAGGAAAAAGAAGAGAGGAGGACGGAGGAAGGAAGAGGAGAGAAAGAAAGAAGGAAAAAGAGAGGAGAGAGGAGGGAGGAAGGAAGGAAGAGGAAAGAGAGGAGACAGTGTGCATGGCGAGGACGGACATTGCAGAGGGAGACAGTCAAACTCAGAGGGCGGTGGCAGCGTTCGTGGCTCTGTTATTATTTACAGTTTCTTTGATCTGTTCCATTGATTGTTGCTCATTCCAGTCGGAACAAATTAAATGAGTCATGAGGCGTAGTTTACACTTAGTCTATTTTTAATCATTAGTCATATCTACAGTGTCCAATACGCTTGTTGCGTTCACACTTTTTGCACCTGTGTACAAACTTAGCAGGAGCGTCACCATTTGATTTGACTTTTGTCAGAAAACGCTCGTTTCTCAATAAGTAACTTTCAGGCCAGTAACATTAAATCATTATAAATAATGTGGGGTTTTTTGACGTGGAATAAATAAATAATATTTCATACACTACTTCCTACATATAGATAAAAATAAATGCTTGGGTAAGGTCCGTCTCTTTTCAACACCACTGCAGGTGCGTCTCTCATCCTCCGCCCTGCTTTGTCATTTCCGAGTTCGAAATGCGGCGCTGGACCGATTTTCCATTTGGAATGGGAACGTGACGTGCACCCGGCGTCCACACACGCTACAGAGCGGCAGCTGAAGCGATTCTCTCAAGAGTGGATCAATTTGAAAGACGATGATGTCATTCACGCATTTGGTAACATTTCACCAGGAGAGAAGACACTGACTACAACAGACACTGTCGAATACCAAAGATGGAAAAATAAGGTTTGGGTTAAAACGAATTGGAGTTTTGATAAGATCCAAATAACCCAGGAAGTAGGGCGGGGCAATATTGACAAAAAAACAAAAGCTTATCTTTTAACTAATAACTTGATCGATAATTTGTCGATATTTTGGGGGTGACTTATTGGGGCTCTCAAAAGATACTCACACAGAAGGACTCCTTGAGAAGCAATCATGAGTAATGTGCAAATTAAGACCACTAAGTTCAGAAAACTGCGTGGCTTTACGCTAAAGCTCCAACAAGACGACATTTAACTTCCACGACGACAATTTGGTCTCATATCACAGATACGGCAACACGTCGCCCGTCCGCCCGACCCGGAGGAGAGTGAAGCAGAGGAAGAATCGAGCATTCTCTGAGGAAACGCAGTGGCGGGGGAGGGGGAGACGGGCTTACCCCGACGTGGGAGTTCCTTCCTCCAGGGTGGAGGCCGTGTTGGTCCCGTTGGTGAGCGTTCCCTGCGAGGGCATGACCAGGGAGAGGGTGACGCTGGTCTTACTGGTGCTCTGGCTGTTGGAGTACGGCACTGACACCGGGTAGATACGACCGCCTGGCGGGAACAAGACGGGGACGAGAAGGGGGACGAGAGGGGGGGACAAGGGGGAGGACGAGACGAGGGACAAGAGGGATGACGAGACGGGGGACGAGACGGAGGACGAGACGGGGGACAAGAGGGAGGATGAGACGGGGGACAAGAGGGAGGACGAGACGGGGGACGAGGCGGGGGACAAGAGGGAGGACGAGGCGGGGGACAAGAGGGAGGATGAGACGGGGGACAAGAGGGGGGACGAGACGGGGGACAAGAGGGGGGACGAGACGGGGGACAAGAGGGGGGACGAGACGGGGGACAAGAGGGGGGACGAGACGGGGGACAAGAGGGGGGACGAGACGGGGGACGAGACGGGGGACAAGGGGGGGACGAGACGGAGGTGGTTGTGATTGGAGCACTGAGAGCAGCAGCACACAGAGGAGCCTCAAAGTGTCATCTGATCGTCGTACGGGGTGGATGACATCACGTCCCGGAATTCCATTCAAAATTCCAAAAGGTTGTTTTTGTTTCAACATTCAGATGAACCCTGACCTTAGCACGACAGTTACATTTTTCAGACAAGGTACACCTTTTCCTGGTTCTAACCTTACGTTATAGAATTTCATTGTCATGCATGTACTAAGCTAAACTGTCACATTTCACGTGGTTATGACGATCAGCGCTAAGACGACTTTTCTAAACCAGCCCATATTTTATACTTCATTTAGCTGGCACTTTATAAGGAACCGCCATCCCATATATTTATGTTAGTCATCTGCTCCTCTATACGCTGTTTCCATTGTTAGTGGCGGGGTCCGCCTTTACCAGCAAGCATGCAAAGACCGCAGTCCTGAGTAATTCTGGGACTCTCGGTGTATTTTAGGGATTTCCCCTTTAACCACACGACAGCGCCTGTCGTTAAAGGGGAAGGCGAGCGCCCAAGTGCTGAACAAAGCCCCCGGCCCCCGCTTCAGAGTCTCATTCGCTGGGTTTCCCCGTCCCACCCTGCGTCGGCGTCAGCGCTCCGTCCGCCAGCGTGTAGTTGAGCGTGCGCAGGAGCAGCGTCATGTCCTCGTGGCGGGCGCAGCACGGGGCCCTCTGGCGGCCGGAGGCGTAGACATCGTGGTGCAGCCGCTTGACGCGCTCCACCACCGACTGGGACACCGCCTCCAGGCTGCTCTGCTGCGCCAGCTCCGCCGCCACCATGGCAACCATCTCCTGCGGGGGCGAGGCCGAGACCAAATTAGGGGACGGGCGGCAACGTTTCCTCCCCTCCTCTGACCCCTCCGCTCTGCGTGTCTCTGCTGACCTTGACGACCGCGGCGGGCAGGTGGGTTCCGGAAAATACGTAAAATAAAACCCTGAGAGAAATTAAAAGGAAGAGACGAAAGAGTCAGAGAGGGTCGGAGCGGGGGGCACCTCTAACCTGATTGGCCTGCTCGGGGCCGTGGGCCGACTCCAGGGCGCTGATGAGTCCCTCCGACATCAGCAGCAGGAAACCCGTCACGCCGTCCAGCTGGCTGGCGTGGATCTCTGGCTCGGAGATGACGGGCTTCACCTTGGCCCCGCTGCGGGGAAGAAGAGGAGAGAGTAATATATGTGGATTCAGGGAGGGGAAAAAAAAAAAAAGCGAAAGGAATACACAAGATGAAAAATGACCCAAGATGAAAGATAGGAGAGAGAGGAAAGGGTGTAGGGATGCACTGATAAAGAGTGAATATTGAGTACAGATACAAATACTGAATATCTCATTTACAATGAGGGCTGTCTCAATCACGGCATTTTAGTTGACGATTAACTATCATACAAATATTTGACATAAACAACTGAGTTGTCTTTTCTGTTCATTTTATGGCAGTATCATAGTCTAAGCCCATGATAGTGTAACAGTAGACATCGACCTTCTGAAAAGGGATTTATTGGCATTAAACATGGGAACATAAAGATTAGGGTAGACAGTTAATTAGCCTCAGCCCAACTGAAACTGATGGGTTGTGGAACACTTTTACAAATTGATCGCCGTCAGGACAAACCATAGTGATCGGGTGATTATGTCATAAGAACGACAGCTCTGTTAACATTGAGATGACTGATGCTGATGGCCCTGTGATTTTTTTTTTTTGTTTTGTAATCTATTTGTTCACTGCGCAAAGCTCACATAAAAAAAATGCGCACGATCGAAAAATTCAACATGAAAAGGAAAGTCTCTGGTATGATATTGAGGTAATCAAGATTTTAGAAGTTTTAGAGTCACTGAGCACAGTGTCAGATACCAGATGCTGTTGTTGTGTATGTGTCCAAACATCGATAAAAGGGATCTATACATAAACCAGATCGGAAAAAGATCAGGAAGGGTTGAACACAGAGCGGTGCACATCGTATGTATTTAGTACGCATTTGGAAACAAGCTAAACAAAGCTGAGAAAAAAAAAGCGGGAGAAGAGGGGCCGGACTAAAAGATAGGGTCACTTCGAGAGAGAGAGAGAGAGAGATAAGTCAGTGATAGAGTGACACAGAGAGAGGTGGAAAGAGATGGAGGCGGAGGGCGACGGAGGAAGAGAGATGGAGAGACAGCCAAAGAGACGCACGCGCACACACACACACGCAGGAGAGGGAGACAGAGACGAGACGGACAGGGAGATTGTGGTAATATAGAATTATCTCAATAGTCACTGTGTTAAAAAGTAATTTGGGAGATGCGGTGCAGAGTGTGTATTTTAGCGGCGTCATAACAGTGTTTGAGCTTCTGGGTCGGTGAAGACACCCCCTTGTAAACATTAAGAGGCTTTTCCACATTCATGGCGGTGCTAGAGCCCCCCTCCTGCCGGCGGGCTGTTCGCATGGAGCCTCCTCCTACCTGAGCAGCTCCACGTCCGTGTAGTTGAATTTGACGCGGTAGTCGCCGATCCTCCTGGTGCTGCTCTGCCCGGCGATCTGGCCAGCCTGCCTCACCCGGGCCGGGTCCACTCCTAGGGGGAGAGGGGGCGGCAGACGAGAGGAGAGAGGGAAGCAGAGGAAAGGAGGGGAGAGGGGAGGAAAGGAGAGGGAAGAAGAGGGGAGGAGGGGGACGAGGAGGGGAGAGGAGAGAGAGAGGGGAGGAAAGGAGAGGGAAGAGGGGAGGAGAGGAGGTGAGGGTGAGAGGGGAAACGGGAGGCAGAGGAGGAGAGGAGGGATGGAGAGGACAGCAGACAGGAAAGGCGAGGGAGGGGATGAGGGGGAGGGAGAGATGAGGAGGGCAGGTCAGGGGTGGAGGAGAGTGGAGCGGGGACAAGAGAGGAGGAGGAGGAGGAGGAGGAGGGAGTCGGGGAGGGGCGGGGTGGACATACATCAGACAGAGACACCAGCAGCGAGGACGGGGGGAGAGGTCACCTTCAGCCCAGCAGCCCCTGGAGCTTCAACCAAGCAGAACAAAGAGGAATTAAACAGGTACTCTGTTTTACCATCCCCTCTGTCTCCTGGTGAAATGCTCCCGAAAAGTGCAGTGCCACACTTGATATACACGGGGACAGCCATTTTGAACCGCCACTTATTCACCATAACAAGTTGTAACCCACACAATACATGACAACCTCTGCACCATGTCAAAAGTTATTATGTGATGCTTCCTCCTGTCGCTCTCACCCAGCGCCGCCAGCCTCTGCAGCTCGTCCTCGTTGTCCGTGTTGTGCGGCCGCCCGATCTGCAGGACCTGGTTCTGGCCGTCGCTGCTCGACTTGCACAGCAGCGCCCGGTTGGAGCCTGGCGCCACGACACAGCGACACACAAAGATCGTTCAGGCCAAGAGTTAATTTTTCAACCGCCGTCGGGGCTTCTACGGTCCCCAGAATGAAATGTTTTGAGGTTGTTGTTTTTTTAAAGACCTTTCAGGCAAATTGGAACAAAATCCACCACTGACTTTTCGCTAAGTCTCGCTTCTTCAGCGCAGTAGAAAGGGCAAAGAGACCCCTGGGGAGACCCAGGGACACACGGCTGTGGTTGGGGTGAGGCAGCGTTTCTACTGTGCCGCTCACGCTTTTTTTTTTATTTGCTATGTCCTCCAGTACACGAGGAGAGAGAGAGGGCGGTGGAAATCAAGTTTTACATCGTAATTTAGCGGACGCTTTTGACAAAAGCAGCCATACACCGGTGGACACAGCCATCGGGAGCAATTAGGGTTTAAGTGACTTGCTCAGGGACATGAATAGCAGCGTGCTAGTGGGAGGAACTGGGAATCAAACCAGCAACCTTCAGATCACTAGATGACCCACTCTACCTCCTGAGCTACCGCCAAACTCACCCACTGCACTTTATTATTATTATTTTTTTTTTTTCAATTGTTTAGAAATCAAAAAACGTCCTCTACTAAGCAGCAGCTGTGAGGTGATGAACCACATGCACCAACAAGTGCATGTGGTTCCACCTATCTCCACGTTTTGCTTTTGCTAAGGGGAGCCGGAGCCCCAAAGGGCCTCGTGAGGCAAAATATGAATTGTCATTAACGGGCCCCACTGCTGGTACGCACATACTTTACATGTAAATCGGAGGACGGATGCACGGGCTGCCGGAGCTGCCGTCCCTCCGGCAGCTGCCCTGGCAAGTGGCTGTCGGCGAGGTGGGGGGGTGGGGGGGGTGGGGGCACACACGCGGGGGCCCCGAGTTTACAATAACAGCGGCCAGCGTTCGGGTGTCGCTGCAACATGTGTTTTGGATAAAGTGGGTCAATATGGTTCTAACATCTGTCTGGGGGCCGCAGTGTACGAAAACAGAACCTGTGGGAAGAAAACTCTCTGGTTCGGCAGAGATTGTGTTTTGCGCCGCTGCAGGCCACCACCCCCCCCCCGCCCCCAAACTCCATATCCCAGTTTGGATTATATTACCAAAATTACAGTTTTCCGCGGGGATTAATCGGGTTCTTTCTTTGGCGCGAAGCTCGGATAAATTCTTGCAAACGTTGGGCCGTTCATCCCCTTCGTTTCAGTATGTTTGCAGGGCTTGAAATTAACGCTCATGCAAGACGTCCCCCGTCGCTACGGCGAAGAACAGCAACAGAAACCCCCGTAGATGGAAGGAAAAAAAAAAATCGTACATCTATAATAAAAACACCGTGTTCTCTCCGGAGAAACGGCGAACCGGATCGCTGAACGACACTTCAACCAGGAAGCGGCGAGTGGGCGTTCACGGACCCGCCCCCCACCCCCTTCACCACGCGACCCGTGACGGGCACCGAGCGAGCGCGAGCAAGGAAACACATGCCTAGAATTTATCATTTGGGATTCGGTTAGTTATTTTGTGGTGTGGCGCGTGAACTGGTTGAGCTGATTTCTCAAAGCCTGAGCCTTGGCACAGCAAATAACGTTTAAAAAAACTCGTAATTTTAGCCACGCATGTAATAGCCTGGAGGCAGCGCTTAATCACTGGATCATCCGCGCCACGCCCAAACCCCTCTGCTTCCCCGCTTCAAGGACCAAACCACCGCTATGCAGTTTTAATAAATAGAAAACACAACTTTTTACATCAATCCAGGGTTATTTCAGCCATTTAAGTGCGATATTTCAGAGAAAAAAAGGCATCAAGCGGGTCTGTAAAGCTCCGCAGCAGGGCCATGGATGACACACAACCTTTGTTTGTAATATCAATTTCTGATTGTCAAAAAATAAAAGTAATTAGCAGTTTTCCGCTACCCTGCCATGAGAAGATCATACATTTGAACACACAATGAAGTAGATCTAAACAACACGTGGCCCCACGGTGGCGGAGATGCGAAAATGACTGAAAATATTGCATATGGTGGCAAATATCAACATCTTCGATATTAGCGAATATCGGCCCAAGCCGATGTGACCTAGTACTTAGTACTACTAGTACGGTACTTATTTGAGTTTCCTACCGGCGTTAGCGACGTAGAGCTTGTTGTTGAGGATCAGCGCCACCACGGCGGTGGCTCCTCCGGACACTTCCTGCTCCAGCGCCTTCAGACGCTCCTGAAGCTTCTGGAAGGATCCGCCCTGCTCAGAAAGAAAGGAGGAACGGACGGAGAAGCCGGGAAGAGGGGGAGGTGGAGGGGGAAGAAAACAACATTGGGATGAAAGAGAAGAGGGGAAAGGGCGGAGAAGAGCAACGGAGGGTGTCGAGGAGACGGACAGAGGAAAGATGCAACGGAAAATAGAGGAGGCGGGGGAGGGAAAGTACGGAACATCAGATTAGAGAGATGGGGAACAGGTGAGAGAGAAAGCGAACAGAGGGGGACATAGAAGGAGGGGTAAGACCGCAAGAGCGAGACGGGTAGAAGAGGCGGCCGGGAATGGACGAGACAGGGCAAAGAGAGAGAGAGAGAGGTAATCAAATGTAAAAGGGAGGAATTAGGGAAGTATGTTTTTTCAAAGAGGGAAGAAGTGAGGAGATAAAGGACATGAATAAGTAAATAAATAAATTATGAATGAGATCGGAGAGCGGGGGCGAGAGGAAAAAAGGGAGGGGGGGGGGGGGGGACCAGCTGGAAAATGAGAGAGAGACAGAGGGAAAAAGGGAAGGGGGGGGGGGACCACGCTGGAAAAGGAGAGAGAGACAGAGGGAAAAAGACAGAGAGAGGGAGTGATGGAGGAGTGAGCTGGCGCATCTAATGAAACAGGCTGATGAGACCAATTAGGACGTAACAAGCTCGTCCTCCAGTGGCTGAACGTTGGTTCACACCGATGCTGAACAGCGGCGTTACCACGGCAACCGAGTCTCAATTCTCAGTCCAATCTGCAAGTGTGTTCTGCAGTGTGCGTGCGTGCGTGCATGCGTGCGTGCGTGCGTACCTCGTTGTGTGGCAGGAGGTAGTTAGACAGGTTCGCCTTCTCAGCAAGAGCGTCATCTATCGTCTCAAAGTAGCTCTTCTCCACCACGTCGAAGGCCTGGAACACAAAAAAAAAAAAACGAAAAAAAAACCAAAACACCTCAAATCTCAGTGGATCCAACTCTGCGACTACACTGATATATCATAACTACATCATCGACTGACCGCACGATACATGGACATGACTTTGATCAGTTTTCTGACCTCGATAATTGCCCGTTGTCGTGGCAACCAGACGGCAGAATAAACAGCCGGGTTGGTTTTTTTTTGGTTTTTTTTTCTCCTTCCACAGCGCCGGGGAGCGACGCCGCCACTCCAAGTATCAACGGGACAAAACCTAAACAGTACCTCGGCGAGGGAAGAATCTTCTCCGCATCTTTTGGAGTTTTCCGCAGTGACGGTCATAGTCCCTGGACCCTGGCTGAGTTGTGTCTCCGCCAGGATCCACGGTGAACTCTCTGCCACTGTTACTACTACAGATGCTGCGTTCAAGTCACGTGGGAATTCACTATTAAAACATCTTCCTGCTTTCTACTGCTCGTAACATCAATCTGTTTTTTTTTTTTTAATATCCATAATTACTCCACTTATATTTAAACGTATAGATTATTTCCTTCCATATACACTTTATGGAAGGAAATCTTAAACCGTCTCAATTCAAAAATACATATAATGCAATAAATACGAATGGGAAAAGATCTATAAATACTACAATCTTCAGACAAATGTATTTCTAAATCCACAAAAAAATAATGTATTACTTGTGTTGCGTAAACCATTTTGAGTCGAACGAACAGAAAACAACGGCTGAGACATGTTTTGTCATACAATAATGTCATTTCTGGTCGCCCTGCTTCTGTCCTCATCTGCTCTCTGGGTTTAACTCTGGGCGGGGCTCAGGTGCCGCGCACGCAGGCACGCACGCACGCACGCACACACGTTCATTGCTATTTGAAAGGGGTTTACTTGCATTATTATGCTCTTATTATCATTATATCAGTTGCAAAAAATGGTCTAAAAAAGACCAAGAAAATATCGTTCATCACAATTAATTCTTGGATATATTATATTATATATTTCTTAATATATCGTCCAACATAAATAGTTGTCGTGACAGGCGTGACTGATGTTGGCTACTTGTATTATTGTATTGACTATTTGTACTTGCATTATTCTTAAGCACAACAGCTGGGGTTAAGGTAAAAACATCTGATTTGGCACAGATGTAGGTTTATATGTTATGAAAAGATTATAGATATGGGGCTCCACCTTGGAGCTATTTTTATAAATGGCTGCCAAATAGGCAGCAAATCGGCTTGAATGTTGTGGGAAACAGGTTTTATGAGTCTTTGTTCAAACAATGAACAACAACAAATCCGGTTCCATCACAAGCAGACCGTGTTCATTTAAAGGGGGATCTCTGTTGGAGAATTAACTACATCACTATACACTCACTGAGCACTTCGGAACACCTGTTGGCTATTCATGCAATGATCTAATCAGCCAATCATGTGTCAGCAGTGCAAGGCATAAAATCATGCAGATACTAGTATGCAGCTGCAGTTAGTGTTCACATCAACCATCAGAACGGGGAAAAATGTAATCTTAGTGCTCTCGACCGTGGTGTGATCGTTGGTGCCAGACGGGCCGGTTTGAGTATTTCTGTAACTGCTGATCTCCTGGGATAAAACATCCAGCGAGCGGCAGTTCTGCGGATGGAAACGCCTCATTGATAAGAGAGGTCAACAGAGAACGTCCAGACAGGTTCGAGCTGACAGAGAGGCTACAGTGACTCAGGGTGCTTTCACACCTACCCTGTTTGGCCCGTTTTAATCAAACCATGGATGCGTTTACCCTCTTGGTACAGCGATAACACGCATTCCAACATGGTTCAACAAACAATTGAACCATGGTCCTCCTGAAAAGATGGGAGTCCGGAACCACGGTCTGGTTCGTTACATGTGAGAAGGCAATCTGACCTAATATAGGAAGAAATCCCAAACACAGTGCACTGTGGGTTGAAAACAGAGGTTGATACTTGTGCTTCCACTGCTATTATTTGGTCGGAACACCAAATCAAAATAATGAAAAATAGGATAGCAATCGCAATACGCTGATGTTGTTCCATTATTGTTTGTGAGAATGTGTCGCAATGATTTTCCCTCATTCATGTTTTTCTTTTTCTGGATTACGCGTTTCAATTATCCCTCCTCACCACGCCAGTTACAAGGCTTCATATCAAAACGGAGGTATATGCAACTACATAGGTTGAAAACTGACGCGGATTTCACACGCTACTGGAGACTGCAGAGTATTTTATGAACGAAAAGCCTGGCGCCTCTGCGGACACACGGGACCCCACCCGCGGAACAGAACTTGAGGTCATGGGTAAAGATCCCAGACATTGGACGATGGATGTGTGAACCCGCGGCTTTATCACTGCGTAAGGACTGAAAAAGAATGTCAGTGCACCTGACCAGCGTAACTGTACTGAGTTGAACGGCTGTCTATACCTTTCATTTCCAGCGTTGCGCAGACTTTTGGAGTGCTGCTTGTGCCGTTGCTTTCAACTGTTTGTGATGCCCGCTGTTACAATGGAAGATGACAGCGAGTGCGCGCAGCAAAGCGCAAACGGTGACGTCACCGGTGATCGGACTCAGCTTCCCTCGGAAATCCTCCATCCAATAGATGAACGACCTGTACGACCGCCTGTCATTTGTTCAGAAATTTTGGTTTGCTTAACACAGGACCGCGTCAACACTAACCTCAGGAAAAATTCAACGATGTAGCAACTTGCTCTTGAATCGGAGCAAATCTAGCAAACTATAGGTGTGAAAGCCCCCTCAGATAACCACTCTGTACAATTGTGGTGAGCAGAAAAAACATCCCAGAATGCACAACACCTGTAACCTTGAGGCTGACGGGCTACAACAGCAGAACCACGTCAGTTCCACTTCCGTCAGCCAAGAACAGTAGGCAGTGGGCACAGGCTCACCAAAACTGGACACGACCGGACCAATCGGAGCCTAGTCTGATCAGCCTGCATTTCTGCTAAGGCTCAAAGGTGGAGGCTCACAGGTGAAGGCTCAAAATGTGGCATCAGCAGCATGAATCCATGGACCCAACCTGCCCCGTGTCAACAGTCCAGGCTGCTGCTGGTGGTGTCATGTTGTGGGGAAGTTTTTCTTGTGACACTTTGGGTCGACACCAAACAACCATCGCTTGAACGCCACCGCCCATTTGAGTATTGTCGCTGACCGGGTGCGTCCCTTCGTGGCCGCGCCCATCTTCTAACGGCTACTTCACGCACCGCGGCACAAAGCAAACGGCGTCTCAAGCTGGTTTCACGAACGGACAGTGAGTCCAATGTTCTTCAGCTTCCTTCCCAGTGACGGGATCTGAATCCAACACGACGCTTTTGGGATGCGACAGAACGGGAGATTCGCAGCATCAATGTGCAGCTGACAAATCTGCAGCAGCTGTGTGATGGAGTCATGTCAACATGGAGCGGAATCTCAAAGCGATGTCTCCAACATCTTGTGGCATCCATGCCAAGATGAGTTGAGGCTGTTTCGAGAGCAAAGGGAGGCCCCGCCCAGTATTAGCATAGCGTTCCTAACTAAGTGCTCAGCGAGTGTATATTAATGCAAATGATCAGTCCCAAATAAAACTGTTCAATCTCCTAGATCAGTAATGATATGCATTAGTCTTGAAAAAAATAAAAATAAAAAATTCCGACCCCTGGAACCTTTGAAGTTGATATTGTAAATTTGACGAAAGTTTGGGATGATAACTATTATTGTTTTATTAAAGACATTTATACATATAGTTCAGCAACAATCAATAGTTATGTGGATACTATGATTGGAACAGCCAGAACAAGCTATGTAGTTCAGACACCGGCCTTACTTTACAGTAATTCAGACTTAAAGACACCATTTAACTTGATCAACATATTACCATAACCAAAATCCCAGACAATATACAGTATATTTGGTCTCATATCACATTGTCATCATAAAGCTGCTATCACACCTGCACTGCAACCCTGAAATGATCAGGACATTACCCAGAGGAGCTGTATGTGTGAACGCAAATGTCCAAATAATTTGGACCAGACATTAACGGGACTTTACCCAGCCGGCAACCTGGTACAACGTCCAGGTAATATCCAGTTGAGCAGTATGTGTGAACAGAGCAGGTGAATGTCTGAATGCTCCGAACAATCACCTGCTCTATCATGCGCCAGTTATATACCTTTCTACGGATGTTCGTACTCCATTCTGCTTTCCTTTACATTCCTTTCTACTCTTTAGTTTTGTTTATATTACGTACAAATGCATGGAGTATCAACGGCAAAAAATGTAAGTCGGTAGCCTCTTCCGCCATCTTGGGTGTGCTTTGAAACTCTGCAGTGTCATTGCGTCACATCCTGCCTCCCGCACGCTATACCCCTCGTCTAAACCAAACTGCGTATTTCCAGGTGGTGTGAAGGCTTCTGACCTGGACAATCTCCAGTTGTGTGATACATGTGTGAAAGGGCAACTCCTGACGGGTTAGGAGTTCATGTGTGAAAGCAGCTTTATATTGATATAACAAGCAGCCCTCAACCCCGGTACACCTACCTGGGTGAGGATCCTGCGGACGTCACTGTCTGTGTGACTGGAGTTGAGCTGACCCAGGAGCAGTTCTGCCGTCAGACACTGGGAGACGTAGCTGGCCACGCTGCTGCTGTCGTAGCCGTTAAAAACTCCATAGAGGAAGCAGCCGTCCTCCCCTCTGATGAGAAGCACAGACACAAGGTTCCTACTTTTAACGCAACGTGGAGGCAGACTGCCATTATAGTGTTCACCAATGACTGAGGATGGGAGGTTGGAGGTGGACTTCCTTTCAAAGCAACCGTGTTCATAGATTCTATCTGAAAATACAGTATATTTTCAAGTTCAAGTTTCAAGTTTAAGAGATTATTTGTCACATACATCTCTTAAACTTGAAACTTGAACTTGAAAATATACTGTATTTTCAGAGTCCACCTCCAACCTCCCATCCTCAGTCATTGGTGAACACTACTGTATTATCTACAATAGAAAACAACAAGATACTGACTACATTTTAATAAATAAGAAGGTTAATTTATAGGAGTGATCAGAAACTGCACATCACTGGTGTGATCTTTTAAAAAATATGGGGTAAAGTTTAGATATGAAATATATGTGTGTGTGGTCTGTGCACGCACACACAGGAACATATATTGGCATTGTGCAATCGACCTGGCAGCATAACAAGAGTTGATGCTGGACGCCAGCGGCAATACAGTTGATCAGTGTGACAGCTATCAGTGTTTCCCACAGAATTCGATTCTATTTGAAGTGGTAGCTGAATTTGATCATTATTATATATATTTTTAAGATCAGGCAATTTTCAAGATTTTTTTATGAACTTAACCCATTTGTCCTAAATTACTTTTCATATACTTTTGCCATGTTAACCAATAACTGACAGTTTCTATGAAGAACACCGGACGTTATCGGTCGTGAAAACATTTACGACCCGCCTCTTTTATCTGATTGGATGAGGGACCTTAATGTGACGTTGACGAGCTTCGCTGCTGTTTGGCTCCCAAACAAAAGTTAGAAGGCAAGTCGCACGGGAGAGGAAAGCGGCAGTGCGTCACAGAGGATTTTAGGCACGTGTGGCCATAGTGGTACCGGGTTTCAGTCCTCAACCTTATAAAAATCCCACACACGATCATGTTTTGATTCAGAGTGTGCACGGAGAGGAGGGGCTATTCACAGACGAGTCCGTTGTCAATGTGTTTGTGTGTGTGAGAGAGATTGAGAGAGAGAGAGAATCAATGTGCTGTGCACATCTCTGCAATTATAAGATTTTACCCATTTTAAAAAGTAAAAAAAAAATAAAAAAATTTGAAAATCAATATGTGGCGGTCAATTTTGATATTGTGGCAGGTCGCCACAAATAAATCAATGTATTGTAAACACTGGTCATAGTTGACCTAGTCACTGATGAACATCACTGCTTCTGGCATCACTTTCACATACAACGCTCTCAGATTTGGTAGTGATACGGTCCAACACCAGGCAGTGTTTGCAGCTTTCTCACATCTCACCTGAACCTGAGGTGTCCATCTTCGTTGGGATGACTTTGGGTTCCTTCGCCATCAGGACCATAAACACAGTTGGGGGCGGTGCCGACGCCGCAGAGCTGACAGAGAGGCAGGTCGTCTGTCCAGCTCTGATGCTGTGATGTTACGGTCAAAAGCAAACAGGAACTTTTATTAAGGCAACCAGCTCTCCCTTCCGGTAGAACAAGGAGAAAACCGGTATGAAACTTGAGACAAGCAGAGCCTGGATGATCTGCATTGGTAAATATTTCCTTAGACAACTTAACTTGGAACAACAGCTCATTTTTGACCAAGTGGCTGGCCAAAATGACATACTGTAGACAATGACACAGGCCTGTCACTTCAGTATTTTTCAAAGAATCTGGAAATTTATACAGGTACTCCTCAACTAACAACCGAGTTCCGTTCCTAGGACCAGGTTGCTAAGTGAATTGGTCGATAAGCGAGGACCCGTGTTATTTCACGGTAAGGGGGCGTGGCTGGTATATATAGTATATAAAGTGTATACAGTATATATAGTATATATCGCGTTATTTAACGGTAACGGGCGGGGCGATTGCAAAGGCTAGTGTAGTGAATACTGACAGACTGCAGGAACGACACAGACTGAGAACAGTGATGAGATGTATACAGTGTATATTGAATATACACTATAGTGTATTTAGTGTATATAGCGTATAAAGCGTTATGTGCGATGAGATGCTTGACACTGAGACGCTCTAGTATCGTACGCAGCGTACAATACAGACTGGTCAGGGAGATGGTAGTAAGTCCCAACGGTTGTTAAACAGGTAGGTCGTTAAGGGAGGAGTACCTGTATATACCAAAAACAGTCCAAATCAATTTAACCCCAAATCATCAGGGACTCACTGGATCAATCAAAGTGCTCATCAATGATCTCTCCCTCTCTCAAGAAAAGTTACTACTTATAAGCCAGGGCACTGGATATAACAAGTCATTTAACTTTTAATACTTTTATATTTACAAGAGAAAGTACACTTAAGTTCCGTACTTTTCAACTTAGGTAGAGATGTCAATGTAGTACTTTCACTGATACGAGAGCAGTTTTACTTCAGTAAAATAACTGATTTCTTGCAACACCACATGCCTGTAACTGAACATCATTTACCTTTTTTTTTTTTTTTTTTCCATTCCAAGTATCAACTTGTAAGTACTTTAGGGGTTATTTCACTAACAATATAATGTAAAAACAGTGCTTGATATACGGCCTGCATTAGGTTCACCAGTTTTCTTTATCCAATATCTTCTGCTCTTCCCTCTGGGCTGTCATCTAAGCCAGTGTTTCTCTTATCGTACCCCTGGCGGTACTGCAGGGGTACTGCGGGGGTCATAAGAATGTGTTAAAAATATTGCTTATATATATATTGTGTTTAAAAAAAAAACATACAGTACATCATTTATGTTTATGTTCTTTCCTTCCTTCTCTCCCAATGCCAGTGAAGGCGGTACCCATCGGGAAAAGGATGTTAGCGGGGGCGCACTACTGAGAAAGTTTGGGAACCAACGAAGACTCTTAAGCTGTTGTGTTTACTAACGTGAGAGCCGATGCTAAGGCGGAGCTAGGTCAGAAAGCCGAGGGTGACGGGCCCAGGAGGCGGAAGAAAAGCTCCTCAAGGTCCGTATCTTCTGCAGGTGTCCGCCGGGATCCCATGCGACCCGGACCAACTGGGACGGCGACCGACTCCGACGCGGGCTGGCTCGACCCCGCTCGCTCCCGCCTCAAAACGTGCTAAGCTAACCGGGCTAACACCAGCGGCTTCGCCCGCTGTCGGCGCGGCCGACAGAGCGACTAACGCCGGGAACGACGCGACGGGCTCCCCGCTCCGGGGCGAACGGACCGAGACGCGCCGCTGCTCCGGCGGCTCGAACCGTCCCGTTGGGATATTAAAGCACAAAGTGTGTTTTCTTACGCTCTGCATCAGGTTCCTGCGCTGCGCCGCCATGTTGGACGGAACTTGTGCCGCGTTCAAGTCAGCCCTGCGATTTCGGACAAAGGAGGCATCGCTTTGGTCAACTATCAACAACAACAACAACAAAAAAAATCAACTATCACTTGTTTTTATCTGTGAGAATCGCACAAGGTAAATTATCCTCGATTTAATTACAATTACGAATTAATTTATATTTATTATTCTATCATGGAATGAAATTAAAGGTCGGAATACGAAAACCAAATTAAACGAAATGAATGCATTTTATTCACATGTAGCCCGGTATACATAATTTGCCATATTAATCTTTTTTTTTATACCACATTCTGTGCATATTACATTTTTAGGTTTCTTGACTTAAATGTTATTTGCGATTTTTTTTGGGGGGGGGGGGGGGGGGTTCAGTCGTCGTGGTTCAGCTGATCTTCGTCAACTCGACGCCGCGTCAGAGCGAGAATTCCGTAGTGGACGTCTTTCCCATGTGACTTGAACGCAACATTATAGCGCTCATCGCTGGCGTCACCGCTGCGCGGAGAAAGTTGCATTTTTGGGCAAGTGCGACGTTTTGCTCCCAAACGGTCGATGTTTTGCGTGGAGCAGCAGTTTGAACGACGCGTGTCCTGCTCGTGTTTCCACGTTGTTTTCACTCCCAACGAGTGCCCGGAAGTCTCCGCGGACGACGGCCTCACGCCGTCCAGTGTCCTGCACCGCAGCGCCACCGTGCGGATCGTCCGGGAATGAACCGCCATGACGACCCTTGGTGTATTTTGTCTTGTGGTGTTTGATGAAAGGCCTCCGCATGCAGCGCTCCGTCGCGCCCGCGAGCAACTAGCGACTCTCTGATCGATGTGGGCGCCCGGCTTCTCCGTGTCCACCCGGGGCCCGGCAGGTGGTCTCCCACAAATACCCCGACACCAAATCCATGAAGGGGGAGTGAAAGTACTGCGTCCACAAGTAAACGTACACGCCTGACCGCGTGTTAACAGTAAAAGCACGTCCGAAAAACAGCGCTCGAGAGAGGGATGCAAATTACAGTGAGATAATGAATAATAACGCATCGGGACACTATCTAGATGATAGATATCTACAGTATATCATCCATAGTTACACAGTGGACTAGTCATCCAGATATGGGCAAGTAGCCGTGAAGCGGACGGTTTGTACAAGTTACAATATAGCAGCAAATTGAGTCAGGAAACACAAATACAACATACATATATTAAAAAAAGCCTATAACACCTCCCAAAGCGCTGCTGCAGCATATTTATCCTGATCAGAAATGACAATAAAACACTGTCATTTACAAGGATACGGAGCTGATGGAGGGCTGATGAGCAATCCTCCATCAGCACGTCGAGAGGCCCGGCACGGCGGGAGCTGAACGAAGGGGGAGCGTCTTCTGTGGAAACCCCCACGACAGGTCAACTTGTTCAACTTGTTCCTCCTTCACCGTGACCGACAGCTCATCTCGGATGGGTTTCAGCGTCGCCTCCACGGCCCCGATACAGCGTTCGGTGCAGGAAAGGATCCGAAGGATGCATTGAGCAAACTCCCCCTTTTATTTTTTTTTGGCGAGCTGGAGTGCATCTTGTAATATGCTCAGGAATGTTTATTTAATTAAAAGTAACGGCCTCAGAGGCTTAGTAGAAGTCTAATACCCATTTTTTTTCTTCATTGCAAGTTTAGGACCGTTAATGCCAACTGGTATTAAAATGTGCATTATTATTATTATTATTATTATTATTATTATTATTATTATTATTATAAACAAACCTTTCTTTTTACATTTAGGAAATGGAACTGTTGATTTGTTTTCTCATAATCCACACACACACACACACACACACACACACTATAGAAATATCCCACCTTGCCCCTCGCATGCATCCCATCCCTTAATCTCATTTGCAAAGTTTAATATTTCAGTATTAGCTTTTAATTTCATTCCATCCTCAGTGTCAGGAAAACGAAAAAAAAGACAATAAACTAAACCCGACCCTCTGGCTTGGCTCACCCGGGCCAACAGGCCGTGAAAGGTTGATAAATCACACACACACACAACCTGCACGCGCAGCCAAAATACAACATTTAAACACGGTGCAACATTTGACGTGTGATCAGAGATTTGGGAGCCTGCGGAACGACGTGATGATTAGAAAGTGAAATACGGGTGTCGGTGGTTCCATCCTTGGCACCTCCCCGGCTAGTTTGCCGAGGTGTCCTTGAGCCAGACACCTAACCCCCCCGATGGCCACTGAACCCGACCGAGGCTGCGTGCCGCAGGGGGCTTCGCACGGTGGAGCACAACAACAGAGGGAGGATTTCCCCTCTGGCTCCAAAAGACCTGAGCCTCCTAAAAAAGTAAATCCTCTAGTGAGTCTACCAGTGGTGGGAGAAGTAGAAGAAAAGTACCAAAGTACCCTTATGACGTTTCTACGTAATAGTAATAGTAATATGTAAATAGAAAATAAGTCCTAGCTCTTAAATTAAGTTAAAGTATTAAAAGTAAAAGTACTTTAAATACTGTACTGTAAATTAGTAGATATACATATAAATCCAGAAAAAAATGAAAGTAACTGGTAATGTAACTACTAAAGTAACTAAGTAATTAGAAATGTAGCGGAAGAAAAACTTGAAAATATTTGCTTTGAAATGTTGTGGAATAAAAGTCATTGAAATTGAATATACTTTAGTTAGTACTGATACTTGAAAAATGTACTTAAGTACAGTATGTAATGATGGGACTATTAGAATGTTGAAATATGCTGTAGTATGATAGGTTATGGGATGTTTTCCCGTAGCACAGATGATGGTAGAAGTGATGCGTGTTGACTGAATATACTTTAGTTAATACTGATACTTGAAAAATGTAACTAAGTACAGTAGTTAAGTACTTTAAAGTAACGGTTGTCACTTTCCACCCGTGGTTAATGGTGCATACAGCAGAAACAATATGTCATGATGGGATAAATAAACCCCCAATAAGCCCCATCGACCTTGAACCCCATCGTCTGTGTCTCTGTGCCGGAGGCCCCTGAAACTGCAACATTCAGCCGGCGCAAAAAGATGCCTCACGACAAGTGAAGTTTTCATTCAGCGGATTATGAAAAGGCACTCAAGCGTTTGCAAAGTGTGGTCTTACCATGTCCCCACGACCTCAGGGACCCAGCGTTCAGGCCGACTCAACTGAGTTAATTTTCACCTCAACCTTAAAAGCACCAGCAACCCCGCTAGACATTCTTTTTTCCCTTTTTTCCCCCACCCCTGTCGGAAAACCCAGTGCTTCATGTGCCCAAATCTTGTGTACGTGGTTAAAATATGGGGGCGTGGGGGCCATGAGTCCTCCAAGCACATCCAGCAGCATGTCCTGCAGTCCAAGGCAGCCACTCGCTACGCCTCCGCCCGCCAGGCTCTTTAAGGTTGGGATGAGAGGCGACCCGACCCGTTGGAGGTGGAACAGGACGAGGGTACCTCCGTCCACCTCCTATGGTCGTTTCCAAAAGTGCAAGACATGTGGCTGGCTATTCCCTAAAATCTAACACCTTTACTCATCGCTCAAGACAAAGCATTTACAGTTGACCTGGTTCGCAGAGGCGGGACCAAGTCTTAGCGGTCACCCTCCACCCAGCAGATTGGCATCCCTCCCATGTTGATTTCTCACTTATTTGGTTTTTCTTCATGCATTTCAGCAGACCAACCTCAGTGTGTTAACTAACTCTGACGCTGACGTGCTCCTTTACAGCGGTGCAGTCACAACGAAGGGGAAGTGACGACACACCCAGCAGAGTCTACGCTCCAACAGGATCGACGCTGATGATTCCCTGCAGCTTTAACTTCTCCAAATGTGCGAACGGCGTCTCCACCGAGGCGCAGGAAACACTGTGGTCTACCAGAGAAGAGCGCGGTGACGCAGTCGAACCGAGGGATGATCCAGACTGCAGGGATCCTGTTGACTTCTCCTGTCGGAACGACCATTGCGATCCAACGATCACAACGCTGAGACTGAGTGACTCTGCTGAGTACAGGTGCAGGTTCAAAACAAACCAGCCAGGAGGAATATTTACAGGTGAACCCAGAGCCACATAAACTGTCACAGGTAAAACTTTAAATGGAGGATTTGTCCGTTCAATCGATATCAACATTTAAAAAGTGTAAAAAAATAAAATGAAAAAATCATGTTTGCGCGAGTGTGTGTGCGTTATATCAAGTATCTCTATGGCAAGTGACATTTCTGTATTTCCGCATCCAGATCTCCAGGTGCAGGTGACCTCCGTGTCTCCTCCCAGGACGGATCTGAGTTGTCACTGCATCTGTGATCTACCTGGTGACTCCACTTACACCCGGTACCAGAATGGACGGGAGACTGGGGGGAGGACAGAATATTTCCAGAGACTCCTTTAAACCTGAAGACGGTGCTTCCTGTGCTGCTGAAACACCTGGGAGTCTCCCCTCTCCTTCACTGTGGAAAAGGGATGGAACGCCACCTGGTGGAACCTTGGATTCAAGTTGAAGTCATGATATGCCGTTTTAGATGGGACGAATCGAGTTGGGAATCGAACCCTCCACCATGCGTTTGTAGAACGTTCAGCCCATTGAGCTCCACCTGGATAATGACTATTACTCTGGTACTGTTACTACAGCAAAGGCTACAACCTCCACTGTCTGGCAGCTGTGAAAACTACAGGTGTAACGGCGCTTTGTGAAATGCTTTTCAGCTCAGGTGTCCACGGAGCTGCAACCGAGTGTTTTACACCCACCCACGTATCTGTGCCTCGGAGGGCTCAGCACTCAACATTTACCGCACGTGCGAGAGTCGCCAAGACGTCGGCTCAAAACTCTGGTTTACTCCTGGCCGTAGCCTTAGACGGGGGAATTATTCAGAAGCCGAGGATCTTCAGAGTGACTCCGAATACACAGTTGGTGTCGAGTTCCCTGTAGCAGAGGAAGGACGCTCCACTTTGAGAATCACTGACCTCAGAGAGACGGTGCAGAGTATCGCCTCAAATTCAAAGCAGGAAACATTGAATGGGGAAATAGTTCACCTGGTACAAGTCTGTCACAGGCACTGTTGATTCATACAATAATATGAATGTTAAGTAATAGGACTTTTGTTATGTAAGGAATCCATTACTCCAGTATTATAATTCCATTATATTATATCCTCATATTATTTTCATTACCTTATATTATCCTCATTCAACAAAGTGGAAATTTAAGACATGATCCGTATAATGCCCTTTAATTGAATTTGAAATCAAAACCCCAAAGCCAAATATTTGTATTTTCCACATTTTATTGAACTTTTTATTGGTTAAAATTCAGCACATCAAAAACATACATTTTTACACATTGTTTTTAACCATAACGCTGCTTCTTACTGTAATTCACAGGGTAACAGAACACATTTCTATATATATAATATATATAATATATATATATATATATATATATATATATATATATATATATATAAACTTTGATATAGTTTGGTTTTTGTTGCAGTGTTTTTTTTCTTAGCCATTATTATTATTAATATTATTATTATTATCCCAAAATAAAAACATCTCCTCACTCTGAAAGCAACAAAAATAATGATGTGACCTTACTGCCTATCTGGTCACAACAACACTCAACGGACTCATAAAACATAATAACTTCATTTGTTTTTTTTACAGACATAGCGTAATGCCCCAAAATAAAGTCATCTCATTAAAACCCCTATATAATGAATTACAGATTTACACATATTTATAGAGAGATATAGTTTATATCGGAAATTTGAGAAATATTGTATGTTTCTTTTTTGTGTATGATTATCCAGATTGTTAATCGGAAGCTTCGTTTTTGGCTTCCACAAATTTCCTGGCGGATTTGTCAAAAATAACAAAAAGCCTGTCGTTGGTTTCCCCCTAAACTGTCTGGAGTGGAATCTTTGTTTGACGGGACTCTCCCGTGGGAGACGCGCCTGCCAGCGCCGGCTACAGCTTTGTCGGCGGGCTTTTACAACGGTTTGTGTCACGGGACGAAAAACATAAAAAACAAAACGGAACCAAAAAATAAAAAAGGCGGAACTCCCTTTGCCGCACCGTCGCCCGGTGGCTCGCTCGCTCGCCTGCTGGCGGTGCGCGTTGCCCGCCTGGCAGTCAGCACCAAGGCGCGAGGGAAAGTGGATTCCACGGGCGCATGACACACACACGCCACCTCGCGCCCCGCCCGTGCACACGCGGCCGAAAAAGAAGAGCAGGGCCGACGTGGGCCTGTTCCCAGCACTTTAAAACGCTGGCCAAAAAAGGCCCCGGTTGGGTCGGTTGTCGCCGGGTATGGATTACGGCGTCGCCCGCGCCGATCCACCGTAGTTGCGGATGTGATGTTTTTTTTCCCATCACATTCAAAGTGATGTAAGACTCGCTAACTGTTAGTTCAGAGCGAACAGTTCTTTCAAGCGACTCGGGAGTCAGGAGTCACTCCGACAAGAGAGTCGTTCCGAGTTCAATAGAGCTGCAACAAACGATTCATCGATCTGTTCTTTTGTCCACAAAGTGTCAAGGGAAATGCCGAGAAAATGCCGATCGCCGTCTCCCGAAGCCCAAGGTCACGACAAATGTCACAACAAATGTCTTGTTTTGTCCACAACGCAAAGACATTCCGTTTGCCGTCATACATGAAGAAAAAATAGACTCAAAACAATTAATCGATCATCAAAATAGTTGAATAGATTGATTTAATAGTCGGCAACTAACCGATTAATCGACTAACGGTCGCAGCTCTAGAGTTCGCGTCTCGACTCTTCATTTGCAAACGAGAAGCACAAACTGAAAACAAGAGCTGACAATGAAATGATTGTGGAGAAAATAATTAAAGGCGACTCATTTAAACGCAGCGTTCCCCCAAAATAAATACGTCGACCGAGGGAAATGACTCTAACGGGAGCTCCATCCCAAAGTCGGAGCCGAGGCCCACTCTTCCCACCGTCCGTCCGACTTCGTACCGACTGGGTCGCCGCAAAAGAGCCGGACCTTTCGTGACCAAAAAAACCAAACGTCTAAAAATGCAGCTGGTTCACCCCCCCGTGGCGGTGGTCAGAGGTGTCCCCCTCAACTAAAGCTCAAACTAAACGCCGGTGTTGGAATCCACCAGAGCAACCTGGCGACGCAGCACTCCCCTCCTAGCCACCCCCCTAACGCACGTGTCCCACCCGCCCCGACCGCCCCACCCTGCTTCGCCCCTTCCCCGTCCTTCAGTAGTCCTGGCGCTGGTAGCCGCCGGTGCCGTCGAAGGCCCCGTCGCCGTTGGCCGGCCCCTCGCCGCCGGGGCTCTCCAGGTCGTCCCCTCCGCTGAAGGAGGTGTAGGGGGCTCCGCCCGCATCCTGGCTGGGGTCCGTGTAGTCCTGGGAGAACAGGGCCGAGTCGGCCCCCAGCTTGTACCTCTGGAAGCCCAGGAAGGACTGCCCCGCCTGGCGGGGACGGACGGGGCCCAAGCGGACGGGTGTTCGGACGGGGAGGAGGGGCGAGCGGTGAAGAGAGAGGTGGGGGAGCGAGCGGAAGGGTTGGGGGCGTTCCATCGGGCGGTGTCGGAGGGTTGGGAGCAGAAGGATGAACGGGGAGAAAGGAGGAAGAGGAAGAGGACGAGGACGAGGACAAAGAAAAGCAGAGGTTGATTAGTGGCCTGGAAAGCACAGGGAGGCTTGGCAAACGGCCGGAGGAGACCGGTGCTTGTTAGTGCTTGAAAATTAAAACAAAAACACCAACACCGCTCATTTCCAAGCACAGGGAGAGAAGCAGGGAGAGAGATTGAGAGAGAGACATGGAGAGAGAGAGAGAGAGAGAGAGAGAGAGAGAGAGAGAGAGAGAGAGAGAGAGAGAGAGAGAGAGAGAGAGAGAGAGAGAGAGAGAGAGAGAGAGAGAGAGAGGGGTTAAGAGAGAGAGGGAGAGAACCAAGACACAGCAAGGGGTTGGAAAGAGCGTCACACAGGTGTTGGAACGCTAAGAGTCAACCAGCGCGACGAGGCTGAGAGGAGCAACAGCAGTTTCCCCCCAAAATGACTTCTTTACCATTCGGGGATGAGGATGTTTGCAAAACCATCGACCACGACAGGAGCTCAATGTCTCTCAAGCCTCAAGGTGAACATCCACGAATCTACGATCCCACTGCACTGTATGTATCGTTTTCCGACTTTGTGCTTTGATGGAAGGTCCGTGTTGTCCGTATACACATTATGGCATTTTGAAATTGTGATTAAATAGTCAATGAAATACGTCGTTATTTTTTTTTAAATCACCTTGACAATGGTTTTGACAAGTCACAGTCGTGGCTCCGGTGGTACGGACGTCTTCGCGGCCAAAGACTGAGCCGGGAAATTTCAAAACTACTGGAGAAGTCGTAAAAATATATATAAACATCGGACGCCCCATGAAACAATTTGGCGGTTTGAGGGAGCGATGGAGGTGAAGAGACGGTTACGTCTGGGTATTAGATGAGAGTGCTGTGTGTCTCAGCCGCTGCGTGTGCTGTGAATATATTTCAAATTCCACTTTAAATAAATAGATACTGGAAATTTGCTCTTGTGCCACAAGATCAAAATTGCGAGGCCGCAGTAATTCATGAGTTCCAGCCGGAGATGCAGCTCTGTGTGGATCAAAACAAAAAGCAAGTTTCATACTAGAAGTGAAAACTACTGGCGGGCAATAATAATTATACGCACAGTTATAGTGTATTAGCTTTAAAAATTTTAAATGTAATACATTTTATTTTATTTTAAAAAGTGTCCCAACGGCAGAATGGGCAACAGCCTTGTGACGGGTTTCATGCAGAACACAGAACGGAATCCAGTGAGTGAGCAATGAGAAGACAAACGGGAGAGATGCAGAGATGGTTTCATAGGATTTATGGAGTTTTTTATAGAGCCGGTTCACGAAATAAATGCAAAAACAAAACAAAACAAAACAAAAAAAAAAAACCAGCAACGCTCCGAGGACAGCGCACCACCCCAGGAAAAAAAATAAAAAATAAAAAAATCATTAAACCGGATAAAAAACCAAAAGAGCCATTACAGTAGAAGTCACACGTTAAGATCGTCATAAAGAAGCTGATTTCCACCCGAGGGGCCCCTCAACAACATCCAGCGACTGGGTGCCACTCGGTGGGTGGAGGTAATGGGACCCAGGAAGGAGCCGGGGGGGGGGGGGGGGGGGGCTGGGCACGCAGAGAGAGAGAGACACAGAGAGAGAGAGAGAGAGAGAGAGAGAGAGAGAGAGAGAGACGGAGGCTTCTCGAACACACGGGGAGATCCGGCAAAATGGCTGAAATCGGGGAGAAGCCGTTAAATCAGGGGGAGGTGCGGCTGCGTGGGGAACAGCTTGTTGTACTCCTCTTCAAACGAAACGCTCTTTAATCTCTCCAGGGAAAACATAGTCTGAGCGCCCTGAAAGGAAAACAAAAAACAAAAACAAAACAAAGCCGAAACACACCACACACACCGCACACACACCACACACCACACACACCGCGCACACACACACACACACCGCGCACACCGCGCACACACACACACACACCGCGCACACACACACACACACACACACACACACACACACACCACACACACACACACACACACACACACACACCACACACACACACACATACACCACACACACACACACACACATACACCACACACACACACACACACACACACACACACACACACACACACACACACACACACACACACACACACACACACACACACACACACACACACACACACACACACAAACACACACACACACACACATACACCACAGAGAACACACAGAACACAGAACACATCGTGTTGTCATTTCAGATCATTTCTGTTTAAATCTGTTTCACGTCCGTTCCCTCTGTGCTGTGCTGCGTCGTCCCAGAGCAGCGCGGCACCGTAACCACTGTTTGTGTAGGAGAGTGAAATGCAACGCTCGCTCACAACTTTTAAAATGAAATGTTCATGGAGCTGAAAGGAAATGATGTGAAATAAGGTGTGAAGGCTGTTACCACAGCTGTGTCACAGCCGTCCACTTAAATGTTGAAATGACAAACTTCATAGATTCAAAGGTTACAATTCAGATTCAACAGGACTGAATGACTGTTAAGGACGGGCTTCATATTTGAAGAACCAAACTCATTCAGAGCTTCTAAGGACCCGTAGAGACTCCTTTACAACGTACGGCCTGGGTTCACGAAACAGAAACCCCAAGGCAGGAAGTGAGAGTTTGACCTTCGACCCTAAATGTAGGAAGAGCTGCAGTGAGCTCTGTGAAACGCAGGAAGGTAGTAGTATACTCTAGCTAGTAGTATACTGTAGGTAGTTGTATACTGTAGGTTGTACTATACTGTAGGTAGTACTATACTGTATGTAGTAGTATACTGTAGGTAGTACTATACTGTAAGTAGTAGTATACTATAGGTAGTACTATACTGTAGGTCGTAGTATAGGAAGGTAGGTAGTACTATACTGTAGGTAGGTAGTATACTGTAGGTAGTAGTATACTATAGGTAGTAGTATACTGTAGGTCATAGTATAGGAAGGTAGGTAATAGTATACTGTAGGCAGGTAGTAGTATCTGTAGGTAGTATTATACTGTATGTAGGTAATAGTATACTGTAGCTAGTAGTATACTATAAGTAGTAGTATACTGTAGGTCGTAGTATAGGAAGGTAGGTAGTACTATACTGTAGGTAGGTAGTAGTATACTGTAGGTAGGTAGTAGTATCTGTAGGTAGTAGTATACTGTAGGTACATAATAGTATACTATAGCTAGTAGTATACTATAGGTAGTAGTATACTGTAGGTAGTAGTACACTATAGGTAGTAGTATGCTGTAGGTAGCAGTATAGGTAGGTAGGTAGGTAGTGGTATACTGTAGGAAGGTAGTAGTATTACTGTAGGTAGTAGTATACTATAGGTAATAGTATGCTGTAGGTAGCAGTATAGGTAGGTAGGTCGTAGTATACTGTAGGTAGGTAGTAGTATACTGTAGGTAGTAGTATACTATAGGTAGTAGTATGCTGTAGGTAGCAGTATAGGTAGGTAGGTCGTAGTATACTGTAGGTAGGTAGTAGTATACTGTAGGTAGTAGTATACTATAGGTAGTAGTATGCTGTAGGTAGCAGTATAGGTAGGAAGGTTGTAGTATACTGTAGGTAGGTAGTAGTATACTGTAGGTAGTAGTATACTATAGCTAGTAGTATACTGTAGGTAGTAGTATACTATAGGTAGTAGTATGCTGTAGGTAGTAGTATGCTGTAGGTAGCAGTATGCTGTAGGTAGTAGTATGCTGTAGGTAGCAGTATGCTGTAGGTAGTAGTATGCTGTAGGTAGCAGTATGCTGTAGGTAGCAGTATGCTGTAGGTAGTAGTATGCTGTAGGTAGTAGTATGCTGTAGGTAGTAGTATGCTGTAGGTAGGTAGTAGCATACTGTAGGCAGGCAGGTAGTATACAGTAGTTATGTAGGAGTATGGGGAGAGCACTTACCCATGTGAAGATGGAGAAGAAGGCGAAGGTGATGGCGGCCCGGGCGGCGTCCGCTCCCTCCCTCAGCGGGTTGTCCTCCTGCTTGGCCACCTGCCACTGGTTGGTCAGGAAGCAGAAGCCCACGAACCACATGAAGGACCAGAAGGCTGCGCGGGAAACAGCCACCAGGGAAGCTCAGTCACCGCGGGCCACCGTCGACCGTCCGGTGCCGGCGGGTCGCCCCGTCGCTCAGCCAGAGCGTATTTCGGTTCACGCCGAAACACCGATTCCGACGAGGCGTCGCGCGGCGGAGCCGACTCGGCGACCGTTTGTCAAGGGGTTTGTATCGGCTCTGTTGTACTTTCGATTCGTTTCGGCGACGAGAATGAACCGACTGCAGAAGATAATACACAACACGCGGCGTCATCGCAGTACTCTGAAGCACTGGGATCCGCTAGTACACAAGAGGGAGCAAGTACTCCATGGGTGTAAAACATCAAAATACATCCATGGTGGGAGAGAGAGGGAGAGGGAGGGAGAGAGAGAGAGTGAAAGGAGAGAGAGGGGGCAGAAAGAGAGAGGGGAGAGAGAGGGAGAGGGAGAGAGAGAGAGGGGAGAGAGATAGCAAGAGAGGGGAGAGAGAGAGAGAGGGGAGGGAGAGAGAGGAGAGAGAGAGAGGGAGAGAGACGGGGAGAGGGGAGAGAGAGAGAGAGGGAGAGGGGAGAGAGAGAGAGAGAGGGGAGAGAGAGAGAGAGGGAGAGGGGAGAGAGAGAGAGAGAGGGGAGAGAGAGAGAGGGAGAGAGAGGGAGAGGGGAGAGAGAGAGAGCGAGAGAGGGGAGAGAGAGAGAGAGAGAGGGGAGAGAGAGAGAGCGAGAGAGGGGAGAGAGAGAGAGAGAGGGGAGAGAGAGAGAGGGAGAGAGAGGGAGAGGGGAGAGAGAGAGGGGAGAAAGAGAGGGGGGAGAGAGAGAGCCACACGTCTGTCCTCCTCATCATCCCGTTTGGGAGGAGGGAGGCAGCAGACGTTCGTCAGGAGCGTAATTCACTTTTTTTTTTTATCTTAAAAGCCGTCGTTCAGCAGAACATCTCATGTTACAGCTCAGGAAACACCAAGCGATGGAGAGAGAGGGAGAG